>NC_083369.1:48354410-48479410 GCF_030254825.1 Meriones unguiculatus | reverse complement strand
AATCCTAACCCTAAACCTTCATTGCTAGCCTAAACCTAACCCTAACCCTAACCCTAACACTTCCTTGCTGGCCTAACCCTAACCCTAACACTAACGTAATATTGACTCAAACCCTAACCCTAAACCTACCCTCAGAGTAATCCTAACCCTAAATTTAACCCTAACCCTAACCCTAAACCTAACACTAACCCTAACCCAAACACTACCCTCAAGCTGACCCAGATTCTAACCCTCACCCTAAGCCTAACCCTAACCCTAACTCTCACCCTCACCCTCGCCCTCACCCTCACCATCACACTCACACTCATCCTAACCCTAACCCTAATCCTATCCCTAACACTAACACTAAACCTCACCATCTCCCTCATGCTAACCGTAACATTAACCCTAAAACAAACCCTAACCCTAAACCTTCATTGCTGGCCTAACCCTGACCCTAAACTTAACTCTAAATCTAACCCTTCATTGCTGGCCTGACCCTAACCCTAACCCTAAGACTAACCCTAACCCTAACCCTAGCTTTCACATTAACCCTAACCCTAACATTAACACTTCGTTGCTGGCTTAACCCTAACCCTAACACTAACTGTAATATTGATTCTAACCCTAACCCTAAACCTAACCCTGACATTAACTCTAACCCTAACACTAAATCTAACCCTAACCCTAACCGTATCACTAACCCTAACAGTAACCCAGACCTTCATCAAAATGCTAACCCTAACACTATTCCTACATCTGACCTAACCCTAACCCTAACAAAAACCCTAATCCTATCCCTAACCCTAACAGTAACCCTAACCCTAACCCTAACAATAAACCTAACCCTAACCCAAAGCCTATCCCTAATCCTCACACTGACCCAGGCCCTAACCCTAAAGGTAAACCTAAACGTAACCCTAACCCTAGACCTCACCGTCATCGTGACCCTAAACTTAACCCTAACCCTAACCCAAACCCTAACCCAAACCCTATCTCTATCACTCACACTGACCAAGGCCCTAAAACTAAAGGTAAAACTAAATATATTCCTAACCTTATCCATAACCTTCATTGTAACCCTAACCCTAACCCTAACCCTAACCCTAACCCTAACCCTAACCCTAACACTTCGTTGCTGGCCGAACCTTAACCCTAACACTAACCGTAATATTGATACTAACCCTAACCCTAACCATATCTCTAACCCTAACCGTAAACCCCACCCTCATCAAAACGCTAACCCTAACACTAACCCTACATCTGGACTAACCCTATCACTAACCCTTACCTAACAATAACCCTAACCCTATCCCTAAATCTGGCAATAACCCTAACCCTAACGCTAACGCTAACAATAAAACTAACCCTAACCCAAACCCTAACCCTAACCCTCACACTAACTCAGGCCCTAAACCTAAACCTAAATGTAAACATAACCCTAACCCTATCCCTCACCCTCATCGTAACCCTAACCCTAATTCTACCCTTCATTGCTGACCTAACGCTAATACTGACACTAACCATAACCCGAACAATAACCCTAAAGCTAACCCAAACCCTAACAGTCATTCTAACCCTTAGGCTAACCCTAACCCTAACCCAACCCCTAACCCTAACACTCACACTGACACAGTTCCTAACCCTAACCCTAAACCCTAACCCTAACCCTAAACCTAAAACTCACTCTCACCCTAACCCTAACCCTAATGCTAACTCTAACCCAAACCTTAACCCTAACCCTAACACTAAAACTTCATTGTTGGCCTAACCTTAATCCTGACACTAACCCTAACCCTAACACTAACAAGAATATTGACTCTAACCCTAACCCTAAACCTACCCTCACAGTAATCCTAACCCTAACTCTAACCCTAACCCTAAACCTAACCCTAACCCTAAACCTAACCTTAACTCTCAGGCTGACCCTGACCCTGACCCTCACCCTCACCCTAACCCTAACCCTAACCCTTCATTGCTGGCCTAATTCTAACCCTAACCCTAACCCTAAGGCTAACTCTAAACCTAACCTAACCCTAGCCCTCACCCTAACACTAACCCTAACACTAAACCTCACCCTTAACCTAACCCTAACAATAACCCTAACCCTAACAATAACCCTAAACCTAACCCTAACCCTAGCCCTCATCCTAACCCTAACCCTAACCCTAACCCTCACCCAAACCCTAACCCTACAATAACCCTAACCCTAACCCTAACCCTAACCCTAACCCTAACCCTAAACCTAAACCTAAACCTGGCCTAACCCTAACACTTACGCTAACCCTAGCATAACCCTGACCCTAAACATAAGCCTAACCCTAACCCTCACCCTAACCCTTGATTAATCCTAACCCTAACCCGTCCCCTAAACCTAACTCTGACCTATCCCTAACCCTAACCCTAACCCTCACCCTCACATTCATCCTGACCCTAACACTAACACTAACACTAAACCTCCCCCTCTCCCTCATTGCAACCCTAACCCTAACCCTAAACCTAACCCTTTATTTCTGGCCTAAACCTAAACCTAATCCTAACCCTAATACTGACACTGACACTAACACTAACCCTATCACTAACAGTAATATTGACACTAACCCTAACACTAAAACGAATGGTGACACTAACCCTAACCCTAACCCTAACCCTTTGACTCACCCTTACACTAACCCTAACCCTTCATTGCTGGCCTAATCCTAACCCTAACCCTAAACCTAAACCTAAACCTAACCCTAGCCCTAACCCTAACCCTCACGCTGACCCAGACCCCAACACTAAACCTAACCGTATCCCTAACACTAAACCTAAACCCCACTCTCAGCAAAACCCTAACCCTAACCATAACCCTACCCTATCCCTGGTTTAACCCTAACCCTAACCTTAATCCTAACCCTAACCCTAACCCTAATAATAACCCAAATAGAACGCTAACAATAACCCTAACCCTATCCTTAACCTTATCAATAACCCTAACTGTAACCCTAACAATAAACCTAACCCTATCCCTAACCCTCACGCTGACCCAGACCCTAAACCTAACCCTAACACTAACCCTAACTGTAAACCTAGCCCTCACACTCATCCTAACCCTAACCCTAACCCTTCATTGTGTGCCTAATCCTAATACTGACACTAACCCTAACCCTAACCCTAACCCTAAAGCTAACCCTAAACCTAACCCTAACCCTCATCCTAACCCTAAGGCTAACCCTAACCCTAACTCTACCACTAAGCCTAAAACTCAATCTGACCCAGACCCTAACCCTAACACTAACCCCTAAACCTAACCTTAAACCTAACCCTAAACCTAACCCTAAACCTAACCCTAAACCTAACCCCTAACCCTAACCCTAATCCTAACCCCAACCCTAACACTATACCCGACCCTAACCCTAACCCTCACCCTCACCCTAACCCTAAAGCTAACTCTAACCCTCACCCTAACCCTAACCCAAACCCTAACACTAACACTAACCCTAACCCTAACACAAACACTCACCCTCACTCTAACCCACACCCTAACCCTAACCCTAAGCCCTAACCCCTAACCCTAAACCTCACCCTCTCCCTAACCCTAAAAATAACTCTAAACCTCACCTTAACAATAACCCTAACCCTAACCCTAACCCCACACTCACCAAAACGCTAACCCTAACCCTAACCCTAGCACAAACCCTCACCCTCACTCTAACCCACACCCTAACCCTAAGCCCTAACCCCTAACCCTAACCCTCACCCTCTCCTTAACCCTAACAATAACTCTAAACCTCACCCTAACAATAACCTTAACCCTAACTCTAATACCTCATTGCTGGCCTAACTCTAACCAGAACCCTAACCCCACACTCACCAAAATGCTAACCCTAACCCTGACCCTAACCCCAAATCTCACGCTGACCCAGATGCAAGCCCTAACCCAAAGCCTAACCCTAACCCTAATCCTAACCCTAACCCTAACACTAACATTAACCCTAACCCTAACACAAACCCTCACCCTCACTGTAACCCACACCCTAACCCTAACCCTAAGCCCTAACCCCTAACCCTAAACCTCACCCTCTCCCTAACCCTAACAATAACTCTAAACCTCACCTTAACAATAACCCTAACCCTAACCCTAACCCCACACTCACCAAAACGCTAACCCTAACCCTGACCCTAACCCCAAACCTCACACTTACCCAGACACTAGCCCTAACCCAAAGCCTAACCCTAATCCTAACCCCTAACCCTAACCCTGACCCTGACCCTAACTCTAACCCTAAACCCCAACCTCGCCAAAATGCCCACCCTAACCGTAACGCTAACCCTAACCCTAACCCTCAGCCTAAACCTAACACTAACCCTAAACCTAAACTTAACCCTAAACCTCACACTCACCCAGAACATAACCCTAACCGTAACCCTAACCCGAGCCCGAGCCCTCATCCTAAACCTAACCCTACACTAAAAATGACCCTAACCCCAACCCTAATTCTAACACTCACCCTCATCCTAACCCTAACCCTATACCTAACCCTATTCCTCACCCTCATCCTTACCCTAAACCTCACCCTAACCCCTAACCCTTAACCTAACCCTAACCATCACCCTTACCCTCACCCTCACCCTCACCCTCACCCTCACCCTCACCCTCACCCTCACCCTAACAATAACCCTAAACCTAACTGTAACAATAACCCTAACCCTCATCCTAAACCTAACCCTAACCGTTACCATAACCCTAACAATAACCCCAACCCTAACACTAACAGTAAACCTCACCCTCACCCTAACCCACACCCAAACGCTAGGGTAATCCTAACCTTAACACGGACCAGAACCCTAACCCTAACCCACACCCAAATGCTAGGGTAATCCTAACCTTAACACGGACCAGAACCCTAACCCTGGCCTATCCCTAACCCTAACAGTAACCCTAACCCTAAACCTAACCCTCACCCTCACCCTCACACTCACCCTCACACTCATCCTAACCCTAACCCTAACCCTAACCCTAACACTAAAATTAACTCTAACATGTACCCTCACCCTCTACCTCATCCTAAGCCTAACCCTAACACTAAACCTTCATTGCTGGCCTAACCCTGACCCTAACCTTTACACTAACCCTAACCCTTCAATGCTGGCCTAACCATAACCCTAACCGTAGCCCTCACCCTAATCCTAATCCTAACCCTAAACCTAACCCTAACACTTCGTTGTTGGCCTAACCATAATCTTAACACTAACCGTAATATTGATACTAACACTAACCCTAAACCTAACGCTGACATTAAACCTAACACTAACTCTAACCTTAACCCTAACCCTAACCCTGACCCTGACCCTAACCCTAACCCTAACCGTATCCCTTAACCCTGAGCTAACTCTAACCCTAAACCTAACCCTAACCCCCACCCTCACGAAAACGCTAACCCTTACCCTAACCCTAACCCTAACCCTAACCCCAACCCAAACCCTAAACCTAAACCTAAACCTAAACCTAAACCCTAACCCTAACAATAACCGTAACCGTAACCCTAACAATAACCCTAATCCTATCCCTAACCCTAACAATAACCATAACCCTAACCCGAACCCTAACAATAAACCTAACCCTAACCCAAAGCCTATCCCTAATCCTCACACTGACCCAGGCCCTAACCCTAAACATAAACCTAAACATAAGCCTAACCCTAGCCCTCACCCTCATTGTAACCCTAACCCTAACCCTAACACTAATCCAAACCCTATCCCTAACCCTCACACTGACCCAGGCCCTAAAACTAAAGGTAAACTGAAACATAATCCTAACCCTATCCCTCACCCTCATTGTAACCATAACTCTAACCCTAACCCTTCATTGCTGACCTAAACCAAATACTGACACTAACTGTAACCCGAACCCTAACCCTAAAGCTAACCCTAACCCTAACCCTAACACTCATTCTAACCCTAAGGCTAAACCTAAACCTAACCCTACCCTAAACCTAACTCTAACACTAACCCTAAACCTCACACTCACCCTAACTCTAATCCTAACACTAAACTTCATTGCTGGCCTAACCATGACCCTAACCTTAACCCTAACCCTAACCCTTCATTGCTGGCCTAAACCTAACCCTAACCCTAACCCTAACCCTAAGGTTAACCCTAACACTAACCATAACCCTAGCCCTCACCCTAACCCTAACCCTAACCCTAAACCTAACCCTTCATTGCTGGCTTAACCCCAACACTAACCTTAACCCTAAACCTGGCCTAACCCTAACCCTAACGCTAACCCTAGCATAACCCTGACCCTTGATTAATCCTAACCCTAACCCCGACCCTAACCCTAACTCTGACCCATCCCTAACCCTAACCCGAACCCTAACCCGAACCCTCACCCTCACATTCATCCTGCCCCTAACCCAAATCCTAACCCTAACACTAACACTAAACCTTACCCTCTCCCTCATCCTAACCCTAACACTAACCCTAACCCTAACCCTTTATTGCTGGCCTAAACCTAACCTTAACCCTAACCCTAATACTGAAACTAATACTAACCCTAACACTAACCATAATATTGACACTAACCTTAACCCTAACCCTAACCCTTGCCCTCACCCTTACACTAACCCTAACCCTTCATTGTTGGCCTAACCCTAACCCTAACCCTAAACCTAAACCTAACCCTAACCCTAACCCTCACGCTGACCCAGACCCCAACGCTAAACCTAACCATATCCCTAACACTAAACCTAACCCCCACTCTCACCAAAACGCTAACCCTAACCCTAAGCCTAACCCTAACCCTACCCTATCCCTGGCCTAACCCTAACCTTAACCCTAACCCTAAGCCTAACAATAACCCTAACCAGAACCCTAACAATAACCCTATTCCTATCCCTAACCCTATTAATAACCCTAACCCTAACCCTAATCCTAACTCTAAACCTAGGCCTCACACTCATCCTGACCCTAACAGTAACCCTTTATTGCTGGCCTGATCCTAATACTGACACTAACCCTAACCCTAACCCTAACCCTAAAGCTAACCCTAACCCTAACCCTAACCCTAACCCTAACCCTAACCCTAACTCTAACACTAACTCTTCATTGCTGGCCTAACCGTAATACTGTCACTAACCCCAAACCTAACCCTAACCCCGACCCTAACCGTAACCCTAACGCCCATCCTAACCCTAAGGCTATCCCTAACCATAACCCTTCATTGCTGGCCAAAACCTAATACTGACACTAATCGTCAACCTAACCCTAAACCTGACCCTAACCCTGGCCCTAACCCTAAACCTAACGCTCATCCTAACCCTAAGGAGAACCCTAATCCTACCCCTAAGACTAATACTCATGCTGACCCAGATCCTAACCCTCACACTATGCCTAACCTTAACCCCTAACCCTAATCTTAACCCTAACCCTCACCCTGACCCTAACCCTAATGCTAACTCTAACCATCACCCTAACCCTAACCCAAACACTAATCCTAACACTAACACTAACCCTAACCCTAACCTTAAACCTAACCCTAGGCCTCATCCTAACCCTAACCCTAACCCTAAACTTAACCCTAAAACTAACCCTTCCTTGCTGGCTTAATCCTAACCCTAACCCTAAACCTGGCCTAACCCTAACCCTAACGCTAACCCTAACATAACCCTGACCCTTGATTAATCCTAACCCTAACCCCAACCCTAACCCTAACTCTGACCTAGCCCAAACCCTAACCCTAACCCGAACCCTAACCCTCACTGTCACCCTCACATTCATCCTGTCCCTAACCCTAACATTAACACTAAACCTCACCCTCTCCCTCATCCTAACCCTAACCCTAACCCTAACCCTAACCCTAACCCTAACCCTAACCCTTTATTGCTGGCCTAAACCTAACCCTAACCCTAACCCTTACTCTTTATTGCCGGCCTAAACCTAACCCTAACCCTAACCCTTACTCTTTATTGCTGGCCTAAACCTAACCCTAACCCTAACCCTAACCCTAATATTGAAACTAACACTAACCCTAACACTAACTGTAATATTGACACTAACCCTAACCCTAAACCTAAACTTAAACCTAACCCTAACTCTAACCCTCATGCTGACCCAGAACCCAACGCTAAAGCTAACCACATCCCTAACACTAAACCTAACCCCCACTCTCACCAAAATGCTAACCCTAACCCTAACCCTAACCCTAACCTTAACCCTAACACTAACCCTAACCAGAACCCTAACAATACCCTTAACCCTAATCCTAACTCTAAACCTAGGCCTCACACTCATCCTAACCCTAACAGTAACCCTTCATTGCTGGCCTGATCCTAATACTGACACTAACCCTAACACTAACCCTAACCCTAACCCTTTATTGCTGGCCTAAACCTAACCCTAACCCTAACCCTAATACTGAAACTAACACTAACCCTAACACTAACTGTAATATTAACACTAACACTAACCCTAACCCTAACCCTAAACCTAAACCTAACCCTAACCCCAACCCTAAAGCTAACCCTAACCCTAACCCTAACCCTAAACCTAAACTTAACCCCTAAACCTAACCCTAATGCTCATCCTAACCCTAAGGAGAACCCTAACCATGACCCTTCATTGCTGGCCTAACCCTAATACTGACACTAACCCTAAACCTAACCCTAACCCTGACCCTAACCCTAAACCTAATGCTCATCCTAACCCTAAGGAGAACCCTAATCCTACCCCAGAGCCTAATACTCATGCTGACCCAGATACTAATCCTCACACTATGCCTAACCTTAACCCCTAACCCTAACCCTAACCCTAATGCTAACTCTAACCCTCACCCTAACCCTAACCCAAACCCTAACACTAACACTAACCCTAACCCTAACACAAACCCTCATCCTCACTCTAACCCACACCCTAACCCTAAGCCCTAACCCCTAACCCTAACCCTCACCCTCTCCCTAACCCTAACAATAACTCTAAACCTCACCCTAACAATAACCTTAACCCTAACTCTAATGCCTCATTGCTGGCCTAACCCTAACCAGAACCCTAACCCCACACTCACCAAAATGCTAACCCTAACCCTGACCCTAACCCCAAATCTCACGCTGACCCAGATGCAAGCCCTAACCCAAAGCCTAACCCTAACCCTAACCCTAACCCTAACCCCTAACCCTAACACTAATCACTAACCCTAACCCTAACCCTAAACCTGAACTTAACCCTGACCCTGACCCTGACCCTGACCCTAACCCTGACCCTAACACTAACCCTAACACTCATCCTAACCCTAAGGCTAACCCTACCCTACCCCTAAGCCTAATACTCACGCTGACCCAGATCCTAACCCTCACCCTATGCCTAACCATAACCCCTAACCCTAACTCTAACCAAAACCCTAACCGTTACTATAACCCTAACCCTAAACCTGAACCTAACCCTGACCCTGACCCTGACCCTGACCCTGACCCTGACCCTGACCCTGTCCCTGACCCTGACCCTAACCCTAACCCTAACCCTAAACCCCAACCTCACCAAAATGCCAACCCTAACCGTAATGATAACCCTAACCCTAACCCTCAGCCTAAACCTAACACTAACCCTAAACCTAACCTTAACCCAAACCCTCACCCGAACCCTCATCCTCATTCTAACCCTAACCCTAACAATAACCCTAACCCTAACCCTAATTCTAACAATAACCCTAACCTGACAGTAAAGATAACCCTAACCCTCATCCTAACCCTAACCCTAACCCCTAACCCTTAACCTAACCCTAAACCTCACCCTCACCCTCATCCTAACCCTAACCCTCACCAAAACGCTAACCCTAACCCTAACCCTAACAATAACCCTAACCTGACAGTAAAGATAACCCTAACCCTCATCCTAACCCTAAGCCTAACCCTAACCCTAACTGTTACCATAATCCTAACCCTAACCCCAACCCTAACACTAACAGTAACCCTTACCCTCACCCTAACCCTAATCCTAACCCTAACCCTAACATTAACTCTCTCCCTCACCCTAACGCTAACACTAACATTAACTCTCTCCCTCACCCTAACGCTAACCCTAACTCTAGGGTATGCCTAACCTTAACCCGGACCCTAACCCTAACCCTGGCCTATCCCTAACCCAAACCCTAACCCTAACCCTAACCCTAACTCTAACCCTAAACCTAAGCCTAACCCTCACCCTCACCCTCACCCTCACTCTCACCCTCATCCTCACACTCATTCTAACACTAACCCTAAACCTAACCCTCATCCTAACCCTAACCCTAACCTTAAACATTCATTGCTGGCCTAACCCTGATCCTAACCTTTCCCCAACCCTAACCCTTGATTGCTGGCCTAACCATAACCCTAATCCTAACCCTAACCCTTCATTGCTGCCCTAACCCTAATCCTAACCCTAACCCTAATACTGACACTAACCCTAACACTAACTGTAATATTGACACTAACCCTAACCCTGAAACTAACCCTAACCCAACCCTAACCCTAAACCTAAACTTAATCCTAACCCTAACCTTGACCATAGCCCTAGCCCTAGACCCTAACTTACCCCCTAACCCTAACCCTCCTAACCTTACCCCTAACCTTAAATCTACCCCTAGCCCTAACCTTAAAACCAGCCCTAACCCTAACTCTAACATTAACCCTAAACCTAACCCTAACCCTAGCCCTAGCCCTAACCCTAAATCTAAACATACACCTAGCCATATGCCTACCACTAGCCCTAGTACTAATCCTAACGCTAACCTTAGTCCTAACTCTAACCTTAGCCATTACTCTAGCCCTAGCTCTAACCCTAATCCTAACCCTAACTCTAAACCTAAATCTAAACCTAATCTAACACAATCCATAGCCCTAGCCCTAGCCCTAGCCCTAGCCCTAGCCCTAGCTGTAACCCTAAACCTAAATATAAACCTAGCCCTAGGCCTAGCCCTAACCCTTACCCTATTCCTAACACTAACACTGACTCTAGCTATATTTCTAGCCCTAGCTTTAGCCATAGTCCTAGACCTACCCATAGCCCTAACCCTAGCACTAGCCTTAGCACTAGCCCTAAACCTAGCACTAATCCTAAATCTAGCCCTAGCCCTACCCCTATACCTAACCCTAGCCATAGCCCTAGCCCTAATTCTAACCCTAAACCTAACCCTTGCCTTAAACCTAGTCCTAGCCCTACCCTAACCCTAACCCTAACCCTAACCCTAACCCTAACCCTAACCCTAACCCTAACCCTAGCCTTAGCCATAGGCCTTGCACTAGCACTAGCACTGAACTTAACCCTAGCCCTGACCCTAACCCTAGCCTTAGCCATAGGCCTTGCACTAGCACTAGCACTGAACTTAACCCTAGCCCTGACCCTAACCCTAGCCCTAGTCCTAGCCTTAGCCCTAACCCTACCCAAACCCTAGCCCTGGCCCTAACCCAAACCCTAGACCTAGCCCTTATACTAGTCCTAGTCCTAGACATAGGCCTAACCCTAACCCTAGCCCTAGCCCTAACCCCAACTCTAGCCCTAGACTTGCCATAACCTTAGCCCTAGCTGTAGCCCTAACCCTAATCCAAACCCTAACCCTAACCTAAACCTAAACTTAAACCTAGCCCTAGCACTAACCCTAACCCTAATCCTAGACTTAGCCATAGGCCTAACACTAGCTCTAGCACTAAGATTAACACTAGCTTTAGAACTAGCCCTGGACCTAACCTTAACCATAACCCTAGCCCTAGCCAGAGCCCTAGTGATAGCCCTAGACCTAGCCCTAGCAGTAGCTCTAAACCTAACCCAAGCCCTATCCTTAGTCCTAATCCTAGTCCTAACCCTTACCCTAGCAATAGCCCTAAACCTAACCCTAACTCTAATCCTAGCCCTAGCCCTAGCCCTAAAGCTAACCCTAAATCTAACCTAACTCTAGCCCTAGCTCTAGCCCTAGCTCTAACCCTAGCCCTAGCCCTAGCCCTAACCCTAACCCTAACCCTAACCTTAACCCTAACCCTAACCCTAAACCTAGCCGGACCCCTAGCCCTAGCCATTGCCGTAGCCATAACCCTAGCCCTAGCCCTAACCTTAACCCTTACCCTAGCACTAGGGATAGGCCTAACACTAGCCCTAGCACTGACCCTAACCCCAGCCCTAGCCCTAACCCTAGGCTTAGCCCTAATCCTAACTCTAAACCTAACCCTAGCCCTAGCCCTAGTCCTAATCCTAGCCCTGGCCCTAGCCCTAATGGTAACCCTAACCTTAAACCTAGCCCTACCTGGAACCCTAGCCCTAGCCCTTGCCCTTGTCCTTGCCCTTGCCCTTGCCTTAGCCCTAGCCCTAGCCCTAGCCCTAACACTAACCCTAGCCCTTACCTATAATTAATCCTAACTGTAACCCTAAACCTAACCCTAGCCCTAGCCCTAGCTTTAGCCCTAGTCATAGCCCTAACCCTAACCCTAGCCCTAGCCCTAGCCCTAACTGTAACCTTAGGCCTAGCCATAGCTGGAGCCCTAGCCTTAGCTTTAGTCCCTAGCCCTAGCCCTAGCCCTAACCTTATCCCTAGCCCTAGCCGTAGCCCTAACCCTAACCCTACCGTAGCCCTAGCCCTACCCTAGCCTTAGCCCTGGCCCTAGACCTAGCTCTAATGCTAACCTAACCCTAACCCTAGCCCTAACAATAACCCTATAACTAACACTAACTGTAACCCTAAACCTAAACCTAACCCTAGCCCTAGCTGGAGCCCTAACCTTAACCCTATCCCTAGCCCTAGACCTAGCCCTACACCTAACACTAACCCTAGTCCTAACCCTATAACTAATCCTAACTGTAACCCTAAACCTAACACTAGCCCTAACCCTAGCTTTAGCCCTAGTCATAGCCCTAACCCTAAGCCTAGCCCTAGCTGGAGCCCTAGCCTTAGCTTTAGTCCTAGCCCTAGCCCTAATCATAACCCTATCCGTAGCCCAAGCCCTAACCCTAACCCTAACCCAACCATATCCCTAGCCCTACCCCTAGCCCTAGCCCTGGCCCTAGCCCTAGCCCTAATGTTAACCTAACCCTAACCCTAGCCCTAACAATAACCCTATAACTAACCTTAACTGTAACCCTAAACCTAACCATAACCCTAGCCCTAGCTGGAGCCCTAACCCTAACCCTAACCCTAACCCTAACCCTAACCCTAACCCTAACCCTAACCCTAACACTATCCCTAGCCCTGGCTCTAGACCTAACCCTAACCCTAGCCCTAGCCCTAGCCATAGCCATAGCCATAGCCCTAACCCTAGCCCTAGGCCTAGCCCTAGCAGTAGCTCTAAACCTAACCCAAGCCCTATCCTTAGCCCTAATCCTAGTCCTAACCCTTACCCTAGCAATAGCCCTAAACCTAACCCTAACTCTAATCCTAGCCCTAGCCCTAGCCCTAAAGCTAACCCTAAATCTAACCTAACTCTAGCCCTAGCTCTAATCCTAGTCCTAACCCTAACCCTAACCCTAACCCTAACCCTAACCCTAACCCTAACCCTAACCCTAAACCTAGCCGGACCCCTAGCCATAGCCATTGCCCTAGCCATAGCCCTAGCCCTAACCTTAACCCTTACCCTATCACTAGGGATAGGCCTAACACTAGCCCTAGCACTGACCCTAACCCCAGCCCTAGCCCTAACTCTAGGCTTAGCCCTAACCCTAACTCTAAACCTAACCCTGGCCCTAGCCCTAGCCCTAACCCTAGCCCTGGCCCTAGCCCTAATGGTAACCCTAACCTTAAACCTAGCCCTACCTGGAACCCTAGCCCTAGCCCTTGCCCTTGCCCTTGCCCTTGCCCTTGCC
Source organism: Meriones unguiculatus (assembly GCF_030254825.1). Classification (NCBI taxonomy): domain Eukaryota; kingdom Metazoa; phylum Chordata; class Mammalia; order Rodentia; family Muridae; genus Meriones; species Meriones unguiculatus. The sequence continues at coordinate 48,465,631 of NC_083369.1, read as the reverse complement.
CTTGTCCTTGCCCTTGCCTTAGCCCTAGCCCTAGCCCTAGCCCTAGCCCTAACACTAACCCTAGCCCTTACCTATAACTAATCCTAACTGTAACCCTAAACCTAACCCTAACTCTAATCCTAGCCCTAGCCCTAGCCCTAAAGCTAACCCTAAATCTAACCTAACTCTAGCCCTAGCTCTAACCCTAGCCCTACCCTAACCCTAACCCTAACTCAACCCTAACCCTAACACTAACCCTAAACCTAACCATAATCTGAAACCAACCCTAACCCTAACACAACCTGAATCCTAACACAGCCCTAATTAACTCTAATCGTAACATTAACAGTAACCCTAACACAACCTTAACCCTAACCCTTATCTTAACACTAACCCTAACCCTACCCTAATCATAAAAAAACTAACTCAACTGTGACCCTAACCCTAACACAACCTTATCACTAACCTTAACCCTAAACCTATCCGTAACACTGCCCTAACCCTAACCCTAACCCTAACACATAGAAGTGTTTTTCAAGTAAGTTGAAAAGAAAACTGAAAAGGGATATCGAGCAAAGTAAAGAAGAGCACAGAAATGAATTTTCCAAAGGAAGTAAAGAATCGTAAAACAAAGCATTATGAACACATACATCTCGCCTGCTTAACTAGGTTGAGAGGAAAACAGAAGTGATAAATCACGCAGTAGAGAAGAGCACATACACACATTTCCAACATAAGAACAAAAATACAAAGCACAGTGTTGTGATGTAAGTACATGAAAACACGAAATAATGTTACTGAATTAAGTTGATAAGAAAATAGAAAATATATCTAGCACAGCAGAGAACAGCACATGAACTTGTTTCCAAGGTAAGAACAGAAAGGCGAAGTACGGCATTATGAAGTACTTGAAAACGTGTAACAATGTTAATGAATTAAGTTGAGAAGAAAACAGAAAACTGATATATCTAGCATGGTAGTGAAGAGCACATGAATGTGTTTCCAAGCTAAGAACAAAAACGGAAAGCACAACATTGTGAAATAAGTCCATGGAAATATGTAACTGTGTTACTGAACTAAGTGGAGAAGAAAACAGCAAAATGATATACCTAGTGTAGGAGAGATAAGTACATGAACATGTCCGAGGTTAGAACAGAAAGAGAAAACAGAGCATTGTGAGGGAATTACATGAAAACATGTAACAATATTGCTGAATTAAGTTGACAAGGAAAAAGAAAACACATATGTCTCACCTCCTTAAGTAGGTTGAGATGAAAAGAGTAAAGTCATATCACACACAGTAGAGAAGAGTACATGCTCTGGTTTCCAATGTAAAAAAAGAAAAGGAAAACACAGCATTGCAAACTAAAACACATACATCTGCCTGCTTACTGAGATTGATAGGAAAACAGAAAACTGATATCTCACACAGTAGAGAAGAGAACATAAAACCGTTTCCAAGGAAAGAACAGAAGAGCACAGAAACCCCTTTCCAACGTAAGAACAGAAACTCATATCACAGCATTGTGAACTGAAACACATACATCTTACCTGCCTAACTACGTTGCGTTGTAAACAGCAAAGTGATATCTCACGGAGTAAATAATAGCATGTCAACCTCTTTCTAACGAAAGAACACAAAAGCACATAAGCCTGTTTCCCACGAAGGAACAGAATACACAGAAACCCGTTTCCAACGTAAGAACAGAAACATAAACACAGCATTGTATACTAAAACACAAACGTTGTTTTCTGTTTTCCTATCAAAGTAGTAAATCAGGCGACACGTATGTATTTTAATTTACAACACTGTGCTTTATGGTTCTCTTCTTTCGTTGAAAACGGGTTTCCTTGTTCTACACCATCAAATATTACTTTTCTGTTTTCCTCTCAACGTAGTTAATCAGGTGACACGTATATGTTTTACTTTACAACGCTGTGCTTTGCTTTTCTGTTCTTTCGTTGAATACAGGCTTTTGTGCTGTACAGTGTGAGATATCACTTTTCTGTTTTCTTCTAAACTTTAGTTACTCAGGCAACACGTATGTGTTTCAGTTTACAACGCTGTGCATTGCGTTTCTGTTCTTTCATTGGAAACCGGTTTCTTTGTTCTACACCATCAGATATTAGTTTTCTGTTTTCCTATCAACGTAGTTAATCAGGCGACAGGTATGTGTTTCAGTTTACAACGCTGTACTTTACGATCCTCTTCGTTCGTTGGAAAAGCATTTTTGTGCTCTACTCCATCAGATATTAGTTTTCTGTTTTACTCTCAATGTAGTTAATCAGGTGACACATATGTGTTTTAGTTTACAACGCTATGCTTTGCTTTTCTGTTCTTTCATTGGAAACGGGTTTCTGTGCTTTACAACATGAGGTATCAGTTTTCTGTTTTCCTCTCAACCTAATTAACCAGGCGACACCTATGTGTCTTAGTTTACAACACTATACTTTGTGTTTCCTTTCTTTCGTTGAATACGGGTTTCTGTGCACAAGAGTGTGAGATATCACTTTTCTGTTTTCTTCTAAACTTAGTTAATCAGGCAACACATATATGTTTCAGGTAACAGCGCTGTGCATTGCCTTTCTGTTCTTTTGTTGGAAATGGGTTTCTGTGTTCTACTTCATCAGATATTAGTTTTCTGTTTTCCTATCAACGTATTTAATCAGGCGACACGTATGTGTTTTAGTTTACAATGCTGTGCTTTACGGTTCTCTTCTTTCATTGGAAACGGTTTTGTGTGATTTACGGCATGAGGTATCAGTTTTCTGTTTCCCTCTCAACCTAAATAATCAGGTGACATGTATGTGTATTAGTTTACAATGCTATGATTTGCTTTTCTGTTCTTTCCTTGAATACAGGTTTCTGTGCTGTAAAGTGTGAGATATCACTTTTCTGTTCCCTTCTCAAGTTAGTTACTTAGGCGACACGTATATGTTTCAGTTTACAATGCTGTGCATTGCGTTTCTGTTCTTTCATTGGAAACCGGTTTCCTTGTTCTACACCATCAAATATTAGTTTTCCGTTTCCCTATCAACGTATTTAATCAGGCGACACGTATGTGTTTCAATTTACAACGCTGTGCTTTATGATCCTCTTCTTTCCTTGGAAACAGGTTTCTCTGCTCTACTCCATCAGATATTAGTTTTCTGTTTTCCTCTCATCGTAGGTAATCAGGAGACACGTATGTGTTTTAGTTTACAACGCTATGCTTTGCTTTTCTGTTCTTTCATTAGAAACGGGTTTCTGTGCTTTATGTCATGAGATATCAGTTTTCTCTTTTCCTCTCAACCTAGTTAATCAGGCAACACGTACATGTTTCAGTTTACAATGCTGTGCATTGCATTTCTGCTCTTTCGTTGGAAAAAGGTTTCATTTTTCTACACTATCAGATATTAGTTATCTGTTTTCCTCTCAACATAGTTAATCAGGCGACATGTATGTGTTTTGGTTTACAACGCTATGCTTTGCTTTTCTGTTCTTTCCTTGAATACAGGTTTCTGTGCTGTACACTGTGAGATATCACTTTTCTGTTTTCTTGTAAACTTTAGTTAATCAAGGGACACCTATCTGTTTCAGTTTACAATGCTGTGCATTGCTTTTCTGTTCTTTCATTGGAAATGGGTTTTTCTTGTTCTATACCATTTGATTTCTGTTTCCCTCTCAACCTAATTAATCAGGCGACACATATGTGTCTTAGTTTACAAGGCTATGCTTTGCTTTTCTGTTCTTTCGTTCAATACAGGTTTCTGTGCTGTACAGTGTGAGATATCACTTTTTTGTTTTCTCCTAAAGTTAGTTAATTAAGCGACACGTATGTGTTTCAGTTTACAACCCTGTGTATTGCGTTTCTGTTCTTTCATTGGAAATGGGTTTCCTTGTTCTACACCATCACATATTAGTTTTCTCTTTTCCTAATCAACGTAGTTAATCAGGCGACACGTATGTGTTTTAGTTTACAACGCTATGCTTTGCTTTTCTCTACTTTTGTTAGAAACAGGTTTCTGTGCTTTACGGCATGAGGTATCAGTTTTCTGTTTTCCCCTGAACCTAATTAATCAGGTGACACTTATGTGTCTTAGTTTACAACGTTATACTTCGTGTTTCTATTCTTTCATTGAATACGGGTTTCTGTGCTCAAGAGTGTGAGATATCATTTTTCTGTTTTCTTCTAAACTTAGTTAATCAGGCAACATGTATATGTTTCAGTATACAACGTTGAGCATTGCATTTCTGGTCTTTCGTTGGAAACAGGTTTCCTTGTTCTACACCATCAGATATTAGTTATCTGTTTTCCTCTCAACGAAGTTAATCAGGCAACACGTATGTGTTTTGGTTTACAACGCTATGCTTTGCTTTTCTGTTCTTTCCTTGAATACAGGTTTCTGTGCTGTACACTGTGAGATATCACTGTTGTGTTTTCTTGTAAACTTTAGTTAATCAGGGGACACCTATCTGTTTCAGTTTACAATGCTGTGCATTGCCTTTCTGTTCTTTCGTTGGAAATGGGTTTTCTTGTTCTATACCATCAGATATTCGATTTCTGTTTTCCTCTCAACGTAGTTAATCAGGCGACACATATGTGTTTTAGTTTACAACACTGTGCTTTATGGTAATCTTCTTTCGTTGGAAACGGGTTTCTGTGCATAACGATATGATGTATCAGTTTTCTGATTTCCTCTCAACCTATTTAATCAGGCGACACATATGTGTCTTAGTTTACAACGCTATGCTTTGCTTCTCTGTTCTTTCATTGAATACAGGTTACTGTGCTGTACAGTGTGAGATATCATTTTTCTGTTTTCTCCTAAGGTTAGTTAATTAAGCGACACATATGTATCTTAGTTTACAATGCTATGCTTTGCTTTTCTGTTCTCTTGTTGAATACAGGCTACTGTGCTGTACAGTGTGAGATATCATTTTTCTGTTTTCTCCTAAAGTTAGTTAATTAAGTGACATGTATGTGTTTCAGTTTACAATGCTGTGCATTGCGTTTCTGTTCTTTCATTGAAAACGGGTTTCCTTGTTCTACACCATCAGATATTAGTTTTCTGTTTTCCTATCAACGTATTTAATCAGGCGACACATATGTTTTTTAGTTTACAACACTGTGCTTTATGGTAATCTTCTTTCATTGGAAACGGATTTCTGTGCTTCACGGCATGAGCTATCAGTTTTCTGTTTTCCTCTCAACCTAATTAATCAGGCGACACTTATGTGTTTTAGTTTACAATACTATGTTTGCTTTTCTCTTCTTTCGTGGAATACAGATTTCTGTGCTGTACAGTGTGTGATATCACTTTTCTGTTTTCTTCTAAACTTTAGTTAATCAGGCGACACCTATGTCCTTCAGTTTACAACCCTGTGCATTGTGTTTCTGTTCTTTCATTGAAAACGGGTTTCCTTGTTCTACACCATTAGATATTAGTTTTCTGTTTTCCTATCAATGTATTTAATCAGGCGACACGTATGTATTTCAATTTAAAACACTGTGCTTTATGATCCTTTTCTTTCCTTGGAAACGGGTTTTAGTGCTCTACTCCATCAGATATTACTTTTTTCGTTTTCTTCTCAATGTAGTTAATCAGGCGACATGTATGTGTTTTAGTTTACAACACTGTGCTTTATGGTAATCTTCTTTCGTTGGAAAAGGGTTTTTGGGCTTTACAGAGTGAGGTATCATTTTTCTGTTTTCCTCTCAACTTAATTAATCAGGCGACACGTAAGTGACTTAGTTTACAACACTATACTTTGTGTTTCTCTTCTCTCATTGAATACGGGTTTCTGTGCTCAAGAGTGTCAGATATCACTTTTCTGTTTTCTTCTAAACTTAATCAGGCAACACGTATATGTTTCAGGTAACAAAGCTGTGCATTGCCTTTCTGTTTTTTTGTTGGAAGAGGGTCTTTGTGCTCTATTACATCAGATATTAGTTTTCTGTTTTCCTTTCAACGTAGTTAATCAGGTGACATGTATGTGTTTTGGTTTACAACACAATGTTTTGCATTTCTGTTCTTTCGTTGAAAACTGGTTTCTGTGCTCTACAGTGTGAGAAATCACTTCTCTGTTTTCTTCTAAACCTAGTTAATCATGTGACACTTATGAATTTTACATTTCAACACTGTGCTTTGTGTTTCTGTTCTTTTTGTTCCAAACGGGTTTCTGTGCCTTAAAACATGAGATATCATTTTTATGTTTTCCTCTCAACTTAGTTTATCAGGAGACACATATTTGAGTTAGTTTACAATGCTGTGCATTGAGTTTCTGTTCTATCATTGGAAACAGGTTACTGTGCTCTACTGCTTCAGATATCAGTTTACAGTTTTCCACTTGATGTAGTTAATCAGCTGACACGTATGTGTTTTAGATTACAACACTAAGCTTTGTGTTACTGTTCTTTCGTTGGAAACTGGTTTCTGTGCTCTACAGTGTGAGATATCACTTTCATGTTTTCTTCTAAACATAGTAAATCAGAGAACAGTTATGTTTTTTAGTTTACATTGCTTTGCTTTAGATTTATGTTCTTTCCTTGGAAACAGGTTTTTGTGCTCTACACCTTCAGATATCAGTTTAGAGTTTTCTAATTGACGTAGTTATTCAGGCAACAAGTAGGTGTTTTAATTTACAACGCTGTGCATTGTGTTTCTGTTCTTTTTGTTGGAAACGGGTTTCTGTGCTCTACTCCATCAAATATCAGTTTATAGTTTTCTAATTGAGGTAGTTATTCAGGCGACATGAATGTCTTTTACTTTACAACGTTGTGTTTTGCGTTTCTGTTCTTTTGTTGCAAACTTGTTTCTGTGCTGTAGAGTGCAAGATATCACTTTTCAGTTTTCCGGTATACCTAATTGAGAGGGCGCCAAGTATGTGATTGAGTATACTACGCTATGCGTTGGGTTTGTGTTCTTAGGTTGAAAACTTGTTTCTGTGCTGTACTGTGTGAGATATCACTTTTCAGTTTTCCTGTAAACCTAAATGAGCAGGTGACACGGATGTGATGTAGTTTACAACATATTGCTTTGTGTTTCTGTTTTTTTGTTGGAAACTTGTTTCTGTGCTGTAGAGTGCGAGATATCACTTTTCAGTTTTCCTGTAAATCTAATTGTGTGCGTGACATGTATGTGTTTTATTTTACAATGCTGTGCTTTCCCTTTCTGTTCTTTCCTTAAAATCTTGTTTCTGTGCTGTAGTGCGAGATATCACATTTCAGTTTTCCTGTATACCTAATTGAGAGGGCTACATGTATTTGATTGAGTATACTAGGCTATGCGTTGGGTTTGTGTTCTTAGGTTGAAAATTGTTTCTGTGCTCTACAGTGACAGATATAACTTTTCAGTTTTCCTGTAAATCTAATTGTGTGGGCGACACGTATGTGTTTTAGTTTACAATGCTGTGCTTTGCCTTTCTGTTCTTTCGTTCAAATCTTGTTTCTGTGCTGTACTGTGTGAGATAATACTTTTCAGTTTTATGGTAAACCTAATTGAGCGGGCAACACGTATGTGATGTAGTTTACAAGGTTGTGCTTTGTGTTTCTCTTCTTTTGTTGGAAACTTGTTTCTGTGCTGTACAGTGCGAGATTGCTGGAGCCAGCCAGGAAGAGTCGAATGGTTCTTGAGTTTGGAGTGAGGATTAAAATTAATAAAATAAACACACAGCTCACAGGAAACTTTTTAATGGTCCAATCTCGACAGCCACAGCAAAAGGCAGGCTGCTGGCAGCAAGCAGTGCCAGCAGCAAATCTCCCGTCTCTGTTCCTCCACTGACTCCTCATGCTCTCTGCTCCTCCAGCTCCTCCTCCTTCAAGCCCCTTCCTCTCCTCTGGCTCCTCCCATTGCACAACATTGTAACTAGTTGCTTTACTTGGGTCCTGTTTACACAAGAGTTGAGACAGGATGCTTGGAGCATCATCTTCAGCCTTCTGCAGTAACTCTCAGCCTGTCTTTTTACTGTAGAGTTTCTAAGCCAGAGTAGAAACATCTAAGAACAATGGTTAATTTGCAAAAGGAGCCTGAGGAAGAGGTGTAACACTCCAAAGCTATCCCACCAGTTATCACAAACAAAAGGAGATGGACTTGCAAGTACTCCTCTGCCATTAGAGAAGGTCCAGATAAAGCAGTCTCTCCACGGAGATTTAAATATCAAAGCAGGCCGGTGATCACGGCTCCCAACATGAGATATCACTTTTCAGTTTTCCTGTAAATCTAATTGTGCGGGGGACATTGTGTGTTTCAGTTTTCAACTCTGTGCGTTACCTTTCTGTTCTTTCGTTGAAATCATGTTTCTGTGCTGTACTATGCTAGATATCACTTTTCAGTTTTCCTGTAAACCTAATTGATTAGGCAACACATATGTGATGTAGTTTACAACGTTGTGCTTTGCGTTTTTGTTCTTTTGTTGGAAACTTGTTTCTGTGCTGTACAGTGCGATATATCACTTTTCATTTTTCCTGTATTCCTAATTGAGAGGGCGACACACATGTGTTTTAGTTTACAAAGCTGTGCTTTGCCATTCTGTTCTTTTTTGGAAAGTTGTTTCTGTGCTGTACAGTGCGAGATATCACTTTTCAGTTTAACTGTATTCCTAATTCAGCGGGAGACACACATGTGATTTAGTTAACAACGTTGTGCTCTGCATTTCTGTTCCTTTGTTGGAAACGTATTTCTGTGCTGTACAGTGTTATGCATCACTTTTCAGTATTCCTGTATATCTAATTGTGCACGCGACACGTATGTATGTGTTTTAGTTTACAAAGCTGTGCTTTACTTTTCTGTTCTTTTGTTGGAAACTTGTTTCTGTACTGTACAGTGAGAGATATCACTTTTCAGTTTTTCTGTAATTCTAATAGTGCAGGCGACACATATGTGTTTTAGTTTACAAAGCTGTGCTTTGCCTTTCTGTTCTATTGTTGGAACCTAGTTTCTGTGCTGTACAGTGCGACATATCACTTTTCAGTTTAACTGTATTCCTAATTGAGCATGCGACACACATGTGATTTAGTTTGCAACGTTGTGCTTTGGGTTTCTTTTCTTTTGTTGGAAACTTGTTTCTGTGCTGTACAGTGCGATATAACACTTTTCAGTGTTCCTGTATTCCTAATAGAGTGGGCGACACAAATGTGATGTAGTTTACAAAGTTGTGCTTTACGTTCTGGTTCTTTCATTGGAAACTTGTTTCTGTGCACTACAGTGCGAGATATCACTTTTCAGTTTTCCTGTATTCCTAATTGAGTGGGCGAAACAAATGTGATGTAGTTTACAAAGTTGTGCTTTACCTTTCTGTTCTTTTGTTGGAAACTTGTTTCAGTGCCATACACTGCGATATATCACTTTTCAGTTTTCCTGTATTCCTAATTGAACAGGCGACACAAATGTGATGTAATTTACAAAGTTGAGCTTTGTGTTTCTGTTCTTTCATTGGTAACTTGTTTCTGTGCTCTAAAGTGTGACATATCACTTTTCAGTTTTCCTGTATTCCTAATTGAGCGGGCAACACAAATGTGATTTAGTTTACAAAGTTGTGCTTTCCCTTTTTGTTCTTTTGTTGGAAACATGTTTCTTTGCGGTACAGTGGTAAATATCACTTTTCGGTTTTCCTGTATTCCTAATTGTGCAGGCGACACAAATGTGATTTAGTTTACAAAGTTGTGTTTTCCCTTTCTGTTCTTTTGTTGGAAACTTGTTTCTGTGCGGTACAGTGGTAAATATCAGTTTTCAGTTTTCCTGTATTCCTAATTGAGCAGATGACACAAATGTGATTAAGTTTACACAGTTGTGCTTTGCCTATCTGTTCCTTTGGTGGAAACGTTTCTGTGCGGTATAGTGGGAGATATCACTTTTCAGTTTTCTTGTATTCCTAATTACGGACAACACAAATGTGATGTAGTTTACAACTTGTTTCTGTGTGGTACAATGCGAGATATCACTTTTTAGTTTTCCTGTATACCTAATTGAGCGGGCGACACAAATTTGATTTAGATTCCAAAGTTGTGCTTGGCGTTTGTGTACTCTCAGTAAAACCTTTTTCTGTGTGGTAGAGTGCGAGATATCACTATTCATTTTTCCTGTATTCCTAATTGTGGGGGCAACACAAATGTGATGTAGTTTACAAAACTGTGCTTTGTGTTTCTGTTCTTTTGTTGGAAACTTGTTTCTGTGCTCTAAAGTGCGAAATATCACTTTTCAGTTTTCCTGTATTCCTAATTGAGTGGGCCACACAAATGTGATGTAGTTTTCAAAATTGTGCTTTACGTTTCTGTTCTTTTGTTGGAAACTTGTTTCTGTGCTCTAAAGTGCGAGATATCACTTTTCAGTTTTCCTGTATTCCTAATTGAGCTGCCAACACAAATGTGATGTAGTTTACAAAGTTGTGCTTTGCTTTTCTGTTCTCTCATTTGAAACTAGTTTCTCTAAGGTACAGTGGGACATCTCACTTTTCTGTTTTCCTCTATTCCTAATTAACGGTGTGACACAAATGGGATGTAGTTTACAGAGTTGTGCTTTGCATTTCTGTTCTTTCGTTGGAATCTTCTTTCTGAGCTCTAAAGTGCGAGATATCACTTTTCAGTTTTCCTGTATTCCTAATTGAGCTGCCAACACAAATGTGATGTAGTTTACAAAGTTATGCTTTACGTTTCTGTTCTTTTGTTGGAAACTTGTTTCTGTGCTCTAAAGTGTGAGATATAACTTTTCAGTTTTCCTGTATTCCAAATTGAGCTGGCGACACAAATGTGATGTAGTTTACAAGTTGTTCTTTATGTTTCCCTTCTTTCATTGTAAACTTCATTGTTCCCTTCTTTCATTGGTACAGTCCGAGATATCAGTTTTCAGATATCCTGTATTCCTAATTGAGCAGGCGACACAAATGTAATGTAGTTTACAAAGTTGTGCTTTACATTTCTGTTCTTTCATTAGAAACTTGTTTCTGTGCACTACAGTGCGAGATATCACTTTTAATTTTTCTTGTATTCCTAATTGAACAGGCGACACAAATGTGATGTTGTTTACAAAGTTGTGCTTTGCGTTTCTGTTCTTTCCTTGGAAATTTTTCCTGTGCTGTACAATGCGATATATCACTTTTCAGTTTTCCTGTATTCCTAACTGAGCGAGCGACACACATGTGATTCAGCTTACAACGTAGTGCTTTGCATTTCTGTTCTTTCGTTGGAAACTTTTTCCTGTGCTGTACACAGCGATATGTCACTTTTCAGTTTTCCTGTATTCCTAATTGAGCGAGCGACACACATGTGATTTACTTTACAACGTAGTGCTTTGCATTTCTGTTCATTTGTTGGAAACTTGTTTCTGTGCTATACAGTGCCATATATCACTTTTCAGTTTTCCTGTTATAATAATTGAACTGGCGACACGTATGTGAAATAGTTTACAAAGTTGTACTTTGTGTTTTTGTTCTTTCGTTGGAAACTTGTTCCTGTGCTGTACAGTTCGATATATCACTTTTCAGTTTTCCTGTATTCCTAATTGAGCGACCGCCACACATGTGATTTAGTTTACAATGTATTGCTTTGCATTTCTGTTCTTTTGTTGGAAACTTGTTTATGTGCTGTACAGTGCCATATATCACTTTTCAATTTTCTTGTTATAATAATTGAACGGGCAACACGTATGAGAATTAGTTTCCAATGTTGTACTTTGCGTTTTTGTTTTCTGGTTGGAAACTTGTGCCTGTGCTGTACAGTGGGTTATATCACTTTTCAGTTTTCCTGTACTCCTAATTGAGCAAGCGACACACATGTGATTAATTTACAAAGTAATGCTTTGCTTTTCTGTTCTTTCATAGGAAACTTGTTCTTGTGCTGTATAGTGTGATATATCACTTTTCAGTTTTCCTGTATTCTTAATTGAGCAACCAACACACATGTTATTTAGTTTACAAAGTAGTACTTTGCTTTTCTGTTCTTTTGTTTGAAACTTGTTTCTTTGCTGTACAATGCGATATATCACTTTTCAGTTTTACTGTTATAATGATTGAACGGGCGACATGTATGTGAATTAGTTTACAAAGTTGTGCTTTGCGTTTCTGTTCTTTAGTTGGAAAATTGTTTCTGTTCCATACAGTGCGAGATAACACTTTTCAGTTTTCCTGTATCTTAATTTAGCAAGCGACACACATGTGATTTAGTTTACAAAGTAGTGCTTTGCTTTCCTGTTCTTTTTTTGTAAACTAGTTTCCATGGAGTACAGGTGATATATCACTTTTTGATTTTCCTGTATTCCTAATTAAGCGAGCAACACACATGTGATTTTGTTTACAACATAGTGCTTTGCGTTTCTGTTCTGTCTTTGGAAACTTTTTCCTGTGTTGTATAATGCGACATATCACTTTTTAGTTTTCCTGTATTCCTAATTGAGCGAGCAACACACATGTGATTTAGTTTACAATGTAGTGTTTTGTGTTTCTGTTCTTTTGTTGGGAACTTGTTTCTGTGCTGTACAGTTCGATATATCACTTTTCAGTTTTCTTGTTATAATAATTGAACGGGCGACATGTATGTGAATTAGTTTGCAAAGTTGTACTTTGCGTTTTTGTTCTTTCTTTGGAAATTTGTTCCTGTGCTGTACAGTGCGATATATCACTTTTTAGTTTTCCTGTATTCCTAATTAAGCGAGCACCACACGTGATTTAGTTTAGAAGTAGTGCTTTGCTTTTTTGTTCTGTCTTTGGAAACTTGTTTTTGTGCTGTGCAATGTGCTATATCACTTCTCAGTTTTCCTGTATTCCTAATTGAGCAAGCAACACACATGTGATTTAGTTTAAAAAGTAGTGCTTTGCCTTTCTGTTCTTTTGTTGGAAACTTGTTTCTGTGCTGTACAGTGGGATATATCACTTTTCAGTATTCCTGTTATAATATTTGAACGGGCAACATGTATGTGAATTAGTTTTCAAAGTTGTACTTTGCATTTTTGTTCTTTAGTTGGCAACTTGTTTCTATGCTGTACAGTGCGATATATCTCGTTTCAGTTTTCCTGTATTCCTAATTTAGCGAGCGACACACATGTGATTTAATTTACAAAGTAGCGCTTTGTGTTTCTGTTCTTTTGTTGAAAACTTTTTTCTGTGCTGTACAGTGCGATATATCACATTTCAGTTTTATTGTTATAATAATTGAACAGGAGACATGTTATGTGAATTAGTTTACAATGTTGTGCTTTGCGTTTCTGTCCTTTCGTTGGAAACTTCTTTCTGTGCCATACTGTGCGATATAACACTATTCAATTTTCCTGTATTCCTAATTGAGCAAGCGACACACATGTGATTTAGGTTACAACGTAGTGCATTGCTTTCCTGTTCTTTCTTTGGAAACTTGTTTCTGTGGCGTACAGTGCGACATATCGCTTTTCAGTTTTCCTGTATTCCTAATTGAGGGACCGACACACATGTGATTTAGTTTACAAAGTAGTGCTTTGCTTTTCTGTTCTTTCGTTGGAAACTTGTTTCTGTGGCGTACAGTGCGACATATCGCTTTTCAGTTTTCCTGTATTCCTATTTGAGCGTCCGACACACATGTGTTTTAGTTTACGACGTAGTGCTTTGCATTTCTGTTCTTTCCTTGGAAACTTGTTCCTCTGCCGTACATTGCGAGATAACACGTTTCAGTTTTTCTGTATAACTAATTGAGCGAGTGACACACATGTGATTTAGTTTACAAAGTAGTGCAATGCTTTTTTGTTCTTTCGATGGAAACTTGTTCCTGTGCAGTTCAGTGCGATATATCACTTTTCAGTTTTCCTGTTATAATAATTGAAACGGCTACACGTATGTGAATTAATTTAGAAACTTGTACTTTGCGTTTTTGTTCTTTTGTTTGGAACTTGCTCCTGTGCTGTATAGTGTGATATATCACTTTTCAGATTTCCTGTATTCCGAATTGAGTGAGCGACACACATGTGATTCAGTTTACAAAGTAGTTCTTTGCTTTTCTCTTCTTTCCTTGGAAACTTGTTCCTTTGCTGTACAGTGTGATATATAACTTTTCAGTTTTCCTGTATTCCTAATTGAGCAAGCGACACACATGTGATTTATTTTACAAAGTAGTGCTTCGCGTTTCTGTTCTTTTGTTGGAAACTTATTTCTTTGCTTTACAATGCGATATATCACTTTTCAGTTTTACTGTTATAATGATTGAACGGGCGACACGTATGCGAATTAGTTTACAAAGTTGTGCTTTGCGTTTTTGTTCATTCGTTGGAAACTTGTTTCTCTGCCGTACAGTGCGAGATAATACTTTTCAGTTTTCCTGTATCGTAATTTAGTGAGCGACACACATGTGACTTCGTTTACAAAGTAGTGCTTTGCTTTTCTGTTCTTTCCTTGGAAACTTGTTCCTGTGCTGTACAGTGCGATATATCACTTGTCATTTTTCCTGTATTCCTAATTGAGTGAGAGACACACATGTGATTTCGTTTACAACGTAGTGCTTTGCGTTTCTCTTCTTTGGTTGGAAACTTTTTCCTGTGCTGTACAATGCGATATATCACTTTTTAATTTTCCTGTATTCCTAATTGAGCGCGCAACACACATGTCATTTAGTTTACAATGTAGTGCTTTGCATTTCTGTTCTTTTTTGGGAACTTGGTTCTGTGCTGTACAGTTTGATATATCACTTTTCAGTTTTCTTGTTATAATAATTGAACGGGCGACATGTTTGAGAATTAGTTTACAAAGTTGTACTTTGCATTTTTGTTCTGTCTTTGGAAACTTGTTCCTGTGCTGTACAGTGCGATATATCACTTTTTAGTTTTTCTGTATTCCTAATTGAGCAAGCAACAAACATGTGATTTAGTTTACAAAGTAGTGCTTTGCGTTTCTGTTCTTTTGTTCGAAACTTGTTTCTGTGCTGTACAGTGCGATATATCACTTTTCAGTTTTCCTGTATTCGTAATTGAGCTAGCGACACACATGTGATATAGTTTACAACGTAGTGCTTTGCGTTTCTGTTCTTTTGTTGCAAACTTGTTTCTGTTCTGTACACTGCGATATATGACTTTCAGTTTTCCTGTTATAATAATTGAACGGGCGACACGTATGCGAATTAGTTTACAAAGTTGTGGTTTGCGTTTCTTTTCTTTCGATGGAAACTTGTTTCTGTGCCGTACAGTGCAAGATAACAGTTTTCAGTTTTCCTGTATTCCTAATTGAGCTAGCGACACACATGTGATTTAATTTACAAAGTAGTGCTTTGCTATTCTCTTCTTTCCTTGGAAACTTGTTCCTGTGCTGTACAGTGCGATATATCACTTTTCAGTTTTCCTGTATTCGTAATTGTGTGAGCGACACACATGTGATTTAGTTTACAATGTAGTGCTTTGCGTTTCTGTTCTTTTGTTGGAAACTTGTTTCTGTGCTGTACAGTGCGATATATCATATTTTTTTTACTGTTTTAATAATTGAACGGGTGACACGTATGTGAATTAATTTACAAACTTGTACTTTGGGTTTTGTCTTTTGGTTGGAAAATTGTTCCTGTGCTGTACAGTGCGAGACAACACTTTTCAGTTTTCCTGTATTCCTAATTGAGCAAGCAAGAGACATGTGATTTAGTTTACAAAGTAGTGCTTTGCGTTTCTGTTTTTTTTTTTTTGGAAACTTGTTTCTGTGCTGTACAGTGCGATATATCACTTTTCAGTTTTCTTGTATTCCTAATTGAGCGAGCGACACACATGTGATATAGTTTACAGCGTAGTGCTTTGCGTTTCTGTTCTTTTGTTGCAAACTTGTTTCTGTTCTGTACACTGCGATATATCACTTTCAGTTTTCCTGTTATAGTAATTGAATGGGCGACATGTATGCGAATTAGTTTACAAAGTTGTGCTTTGTGTTTCTGTTCTCTCGATGGAAACTTGTTTCTGTGCCGTACAGTGCAAGATAACATTTTTCAGTTTTCCTGTATTCCTAATTGAGCGAGCGATACATATGTGATTTAGTTTACTATGTAGTGCTTTTCTTTTCTTTTTTTCATTGCCAATGTCCTTTTAACAGTTACAGAAACTGAGACACAGGAAACATCAGATAAACAAGCAAGAAATAAAACTAAGAGCACAAGAAACCTGTACAAATGTGGTAATTTGATTCCTCAACTAGAAGCAAAAGGAGTAAAGGTATTTCTGAGCAAAAGACATAAATGGAACTAAACACTCCACAGAGCAGTTCCACAACAAAGAATTATCCAACCAAGAACGTGAATAATGCAGATGTATAAAAGCCTAGGCTGGCTTTTACATTTCCTCATAAGCAGCCCCAAGGACTTGATATAAACATGTCTGTAATATGTGCCTTTATACCACACTATACTTCTCATCTCAGAGGAATAGCCATGTAAATAAAAGTGACAAAATAGTTAACTCATTAGAAGATAATCAGTAAAATGTAACATTAAATTCTCTCTAAGGTTTCAGCCCGTTGCATTGCAATATAAGCAATTACTGAAGAATTACACTAATGAGTCTACCTCATACTAACTACTTTAATTCAAGTAGCAACCATTAAATGTAAATGTGCTGCCAATTATGCTATGGATATAGATACTTTCTTTTTTTTTCAATGCAGTTTATTCAGGAACCTTGAACAATCTTCTGACCCAGGGGAAAGCCAGCCCACAGCTTAAATAGCCTCTGGGTAGCCAACCCAGGCATGCCACGTGGGCAATGCAGATAGGTCCACATACATGGACGCAAGCCAGATCCTCAGCCTTAGCCAAATGTGGAACTGTTGGTGACAGAGAGCACTGACCATCGGGAAGGTGGAAGGCAGAAACAAGCTCCATCTTGAAGGCATAGCATTCCGCAGCTTTCTACAGTTCCCCCTTACAGCCATTGAAGCAGGACATGCTCCCCAAGCATGGTTGGATACCATAAAAAGCTAAAATGTTACGCTCAGGATGCGAGGCTAAGCACTGCACTAAGGGTCAGCCGCTTTGGACCCAGAGAATAGCATGTCTGATTGCATGCAGGTTGATCCCCCAGGTCCCGCCTCTAAGAAAAAGGTATCAGATGGGTCTGATGCTTTTTGGGTGGATGACACCTAAATAAACATCGGTATAAACTCGCAATTTATTTCTAATATCACAGATCAGACCTCTACTCTTGCCTGATGCGTCTAAAACAAAAAGTGCTTTGCTTTTCTGTTCTTTCGTTGGAAACTTGTTCCTGTGCTGTACAGTGCGATATATCACTTTTCAGTTTTCCTGTTATATTGAACGGGCGACACATATGTGAATTGGTTTACAAACTTGTGCTTTGAGTTTCTGTTCTTTCAATGGAAACTTTTTGTGTGCCATACAGTGCGAGATAACACTTTTCAGTTTTCTTGTATTCCTAATTGATCAAGTGACACACATGTGATTTAGTTTACAAAGTAGTGCATTGCTTTTCTGTTCTTTCGTTGGAAACTTGTTCCTGTGCTGTACAGTGCGATATATCACTTTTCAGTTTACCGGTTATAATAATTGAACGGGCGACATGTATGTGAATTTGTTTACAAAGTTGTTCTTTGCATTTCTGTTCTTTCGATGGAAACTTGCTTCTTTGCCGTACAGTGCAAGATAACACTTTTCAGTTTTGCTGTATTCCTAATGGAGCGAGTGACACACATGTGATTTAGTTAAAAAGGAGGGATTTGCTTTTCTGTTCTTTCGTTGGAAACATGTTCCTGTGCTGAACAGTGCGATATATCACTTTTCAGTTTTCCTGTTATAATAATGAACAGGCAACACGTATGGGAATTAGTTTACAAAGTAGGGCTTTGCTTTTTTGCTCTTTCGTTTGAAACTCTGTTCCTGTGCTGTACAGTGCAATATATCACTTTTCAATTTTACTATATTCTTAATTGAGCGAGCGACAAACATGTGATTTAGTTTACAATGTAGTGCCTTGCTTTTCTGTTCTTTCGTTCAAAACTTGTTCCTGTGCTGTACAGTGCGATATATCACTTTTCACTTTTCCTGTTATAATAATTAAACGGGTGACACGTATGTGAATTAGATTACAAAGTTGAGCTTTGCGTCTCTGTTCGTTCAATGGAAACTTGTTTCTGTGCCGTACAGTGCGAAATAACACTTTTCAGTTTTCCTGTATTATTAATTGAGCGAGCGAGACACTTGTAATTTAGTTTACAAAGTAGTGCTTTGCTTTTCTGTTCTTTCATTGGAAATTGTTCCTGTGCTGTACAGTGCAATATATCACCTTTCAATTTTCCTATATTCTTAATTGAGTGAGCGACACACATGTGATTTAGTTTACAAAGTAGTGCTTTGCGTTTCTGTTCTTTCGTTTGAAACTTCTTCCTGTGCTGTACAGTGCGATCTATCACTTTTCAGTTTTCCTGTTATACTAATTGAACGGGTGACACGTTTGTGAATTAGTTTACAAAGTTGTGCTTTGCGTTTCTGTTCTTTCAATGGAAATTTTTTCTGTGCCATACAGTGCGAGTTGACACTTTTCAGTTTTCCTGTATTCCTAATTGAGCGAGCGACACGCATGTGATTCAGTTTACAAAGTTGTGCTTTGCTTTTCTGTTTTTTCGTTCAAAACTTGTTCCTGTGCTGTACAGTGTTATATATCACTTTTCAGTTTTCCTGTTATAATTATTGAAACGGAGACACGTATGTGCATTTGTTTATAAAGTTGTGCTTTGCGTTTCTGTTCATTCATTGGAAACTTCTTTCTGTGCCGTACAAGGTGAGATAACACTTTTCAGTTTTCCTGTATTCCTAATTGAGCGAGGAACACACATGTGATTCCGTTTACAAAGTTGTGCTTTGCTTGTCTGTTCGTTCGTTGGAAACTTGCTCCTGTGCAGTTCAGTGCTATATATCACTTTTCAGTTTTCCTGTTATAATAATTGAACAGGTGACACGTATGTGAATTAGTTTACAAAGTTGTGCTTTGCGTTTCTGTTCTTTCGTTGGAAACTTGTTTCTGTGCCGTACAGTGGGACATAAAACTTTTCAGTTTTCCTGTATTCCTAATTAAGCAAACGACACACATGTGATTTAGTTTACAAAGTAGTGCTTTGCTTTTCTGTTCTTTCTTTGGAAACTTGTTCCTGTGCTGTACAGTGTGATATATCACTTTTCAGTTTTCCCATATTCTTAATTGAGCGAGCGACACACATGTGATTTAGTTTACAAAGTTGTGCTTTGCATTTCTGTTCTTTCGTTGAAAACTTGTTCCTGTGCTGTACAGTGTTATATATCACTTTTCAGTTTTCCTGTTATAATTATTGAAACGGAGACACGTATGTGAATTTGTTTATAAAGTTGTGCTTTGCGTTTCTGTTCATTCATTGGAAACTTGTTTCTGTGCCGTACAAGGTGAGATAACACTTTTCAGTTTTCCTGTATTCCTAATTGAGCGAGCAACACACATGTGATTTAGTTTACAAAGTAGTGCTTTGGTTTTCTGCTCTTTCGTTTGAAACTTGTTCCTGTGATGTACAGTGCAATATACCACTTTCATTTTTCCTATATTCTTAATTGAGTGAGCGACACACATGTGATTTAGTTTACAAAGTTGTGCTTTGCTTTTCTGTTCTTTTGTTCAAAACTTCTTCCTGTGCTGTACAGTGCGATATATCACTTTTCAGTTTTCCTGTTATAATAATTGAACGGATGACACGTATTTGAATTAGTTTACAAAGTTGTGCTTTGCATTTCTGTTCTTTCAGAGGAAAATTGTTTCTGTGTCATACAGTGCGAGATAACACTTTTCAGTTTTCCTGTATTCCTAATTGAGCGAGCGACACACATGTGATTCCGTTTACAAAGTAGTGCTTTGCTTTTCTGTTCTTTGTTGGAAACTTGTTCCTGTGCAGTTCAGTGCGATATATCACTTTTCAGTTTTGCTGTTATGATAATTGAATGGGTGACACGTATGTGAATTAATTCACACAGTTGTGCTTTGTGTTTCTGTTCTTTCGATGGAAACTTGTTTAAGTGCCGTACTGTGTGATATAACACTTTTCAGTTTTCCTGTACTCCTAATTGACCGAACAACACACACGTGATTCAGTTTACAAAGTAGTGCTTTGCTTTTCTGTTCTTTCGTTGGAAACTTGCTCCTGTGCAGTTCAGAGCGATATATCACTTTTCAGTTTTCCTGTTATAATAATTGAACGGGCGACACGTATGTGAATTAGTTTAAAAAGTTGTGCTTTGCGTTTATTTCTTTCGATGGAAACTTGTTTCTGTGCCCTACAGTGCGAGATAACACTTTTCAGTTTTCCTATATTTTAATTGAGCGAGTGACACACATTTGATTCAGTTTACAAAGTAGTGCTTTGCTTTTCTAGTCTTTCATTGGATTCTTGTTCCTGTGCAGTTGAGTGCTATATATCACTTTTCAGTTTTCCTGTTATAATATTTGAACGGGCGACACCTATGGGAATTAGTTTACAAAGTTGTACATTGTGTTTCTGTTCTTTCGATGGAAACTTGTTTCTGTGCCGTACAGTGCGAGATAACACTTTTCAGTTTTCCTGTATTGCTAATTGAGCGAGCGACACACATGTGATTTAGTTTACAAAGTAGTGCTTTGCTTTTCTGTTCTTTCGTTGGAAACTTGTTCCTGTGCTGTACAGTGTGATATATCACTTTTCAGTTTTCCCATATTCTTAATTGAGTGAGCGACACACATGTGATTTAGTTTACAAAGTTGTGCTTTGTGTTTCTGTTCTTTCGTTCAAAACTTGTTCCTGTGCTATACAGTGTTATATATCACTTTTTAGTTTTCCTGTTATAATTATTGAAACGGAGACACATATGTGAATTTGTTTATCAAGTTGTGCTTTGCGTTTCTGTTCATTCATTGGAAACTTGTTTCTGTGCCGTACAAGGTGAGATAACACTTCTCAGTTTTCCTGTATTCCTAATAAGGCGAGCAACACACATGTGATTTAGTTTACAAAGTAGTGCTTTGGTTTTCTGCTCTTTCGTTTGAAACTTGTTCCTGTGATGTACAGTGCAATATACCACTTTTCATTTTTCCTATATTCTTAATTGAGTGAGCGACACACATGTGATTTAGTTTACAAAGTTGTGCTTTGCTTTTCTGTTCTTTCGTTCAAAACTTGTTCCTGTGCTGTACAGTGCGATATATCACTTTTCAATTTTCCTGTTATAATAAATGAACGGATGACACGTATTTGAATTAGTTTACAAAGTTGTGCTTTGCATTTCTGTTCTTTCGGAGGAAAATTGTTCCTGTGTCATACAGTGCGAGATAACACTTTTCAGTTTTCCTGTATTCCTAATTGAGCGAGCGACACACATGTGATTCAGCTAACAAAGTAGTGCTTTGCTTTTCTGTTCTTTCGTTGGAAACTTGTTCCTGTGCAGTTCGTTGCAATATATCACTTTTCAGTTTTCCTGTTATAGTAATTGAACAGGCGACACGTATGTGAATTAGTTTACAAAGTAGTGCTTTGCGTTTCTGTTCTTTCGATGGAAACTTCTTTCTGTGCCGTACAGTGCGAGATAACACTTTTCAGTTTTCTTGTATTCCTAATTGAGCTAGCGACACAAGTGTCATTCAGTTTACAAAGTACTGCTTTGCTTTTCTGTTTTTTGTTGGAAACTTGTTCCTGTGCAGTTCGGTGCGATATATCACTTTTCAGTTTTCCTGTTATAATAATTGAACGGGTGATACATATGTGAATTAATTTACAATGTTGTGCTTTGCGTTTCTGTTCTTTCGATGTAAACTTCTTTCTGTGCCGTACAGTGCGAGATAACACTTTTCAGTTTTCCTGTATTCCTAATTGAGCGAAGGACAACCATGTGTGATTCAGTGTAAGAAGTAGTGCTTTGCTTTTCTGTTCTTTGTTGGAAACTTGTTCCTGTGCAGTTCGGTGCGATATATCACTTTTCAGTTTTCCTGTTATAATAATTGAACAGGTGATACATATGTGAATTAATTTACAATGTTGTGCTATGCGTTTCTGTTCTTTCGATGGAAACTTGTTTCTGTGCCGTACAGTGCGAGATAACAAATTTCAGTTTTCCTGTATTCCTAATTGAGGGAGCGACACACATGTGCTTCTGTTTACAAAGTAGTGCTTTGCTTTTCTGTTCTTTCGTTGGAAACTTTTTCCTGTGCTGTACAGTGCGATATATCACTTTTCAGTTTTCCTGTTATAGTAATTGAACGGGCGACACGTATGAGAATTAGTTTACAAAGTTGTGCTTTGCCTTTCTGTTCTTTCCATGGAAACTTGTTTCTGTGCCGTACAGGGTGAGATAACACTTTTCAGTTTTCCTGTATTCCTAATTGAGTGAGCGACAAACATGTGATTCCGTTAACAAAGTAGTGCTTTGCTTTTCTGTTCTTTCGTTGGAAACTTGTTCCTGTGCAGTTCGGTGCGATATATCACTCCAGTTTTCCTGTTATAATAATTGAACGGGCGACACGTATGTGAATTAGTTTACAAAGTTGTGCATTGCGTTTCTGTTCCTTCGATGGAAACTTGTTTCTGTGCCGCACAGTGCGAGATAGCACTTTTCAGTTTTCCTGTATTCCAAATTGAGCAAGCGACACACATGTGATTCACTTTAGAAAGTAGTGCTTTGCTTTTCTGTTCTTTCGTTGGAAAATTGTTCCTGTGCAATTCAGTGCGATATATCACTTTTCAGTTTTCCTGTTATAATAATTGAACGGGCGACACATATGTGAATTATTTCGTTGCAAGGGGATTATTAAGTGCTCGGGAGTCTTTTCGTTGGAAGCAGGTTTTTAAGTGCTCTGGAGTCGTTTTGTTGGAAGCGTGTTTTTAGGTGCTCTGCTGTCATTTCGTTGCAAGCTGGTTTTTAAGTGCTCTGGAGTCATTTCGTTGCAAGCGGATTTTTACATACTGCTCAGACATTTCAATGGATGTGGTTTGTTTAAGTGCTCTGGAGTCATTTCGGTGCAAGCAGGTTTTTAAGTGCTCTGGATTCATTTTCGTGGAAGAGGGTCATAAGTGTTCTGGCGTTGTTTACGATGTAAGCGGGTTTTTAAGTGCTCTGGCGTCATTTCTTTGGAAGCGGGTTTTTAAGTAGTCTGAGGTCATTTCGTTGCAAGCGGGTTTTTACATACTTCACAGACATTTCACTGGAAGCGGGATTTTAAGTGCTCCGGAGTCATTTCCTTGCAAGCGGGTTTTTCAGTGCTCTGGAGTCATTTCTTTGCTAGTGGGTTTTTACATACTTCTCAGACATTTCAGTGGAAGCGGTTTTTTAAGTGCTCTGGAGTCAGTTCGTTGAATACGGGTTTTTAGGTGCTCTAGAGTTATTTCGTTGAAAGCAGGTTTTTACATTCTTCTGAGACATTTCAATGGATGCGGCTTTTTTCAGTGCTTTGGAGTCATTTCGGTGCAAGCAGGTTTTTAAGAGCTTTGGGGTCATTTCGCTGTAAGCAGGTATTTTAGTTCTCTGGTGTCATTTTGTTGCAAGAAAGTTTTTAAATGCTCTGGAGTCATTTCGTTGGAAGCGGGTTTTTAAATGCTCTGGATTCATTTTGATGGAAGAGGGTCATAAGTGTTCTGGTGTTGTTTACTATGGAAGCGGGTTTTTAAGTGCTCTGGAGTCATTTCGTTGAAAGCGGGTTTATAAGTAGTCTGGATTCATTTCGTTGCAAGCGGGTTTTTACATACTTCTCAGACATTTTACTGGAAGTGGGTTTTTAAGTGCTCAGGAGTCATTTCATTGCAAGCATGTTTTAAGTGCTCTGGAGTCATTTCGTTGCTAGCGGATTTTTACATACTTCTCAGACATTACACTGGAATCGGGATTTCAAGTGCTCTGGAGTCATTTCGTTGCAAGCGGGTTTGTAAGTACTTTGGAGTCATTTCATTTCAAGGGGGTTTGTAAGTGCTCTGGAGTCATTTCGTTGCAAGCGGGTTTTTACATACTTGTCAGACATTTCACTGGTAGCGGGTTTTTTAAGTGCTTTGGAGTCATTCCGTTGCAAGCGGGTTTTTAAGTGCTCTGGATTCATGTCATTGCAAGCGGGTTTTTACATACTTCTCACACATTTCACTCTAAGCGGGTTTTTTAAGTCCTCTGGATTCATTTCGTTGCAAGCGGGTTTTTACGTGCCCTGGAGTCATTTCGTTGCAAGCGGGTTTTTACATACTTCTCAGACTTTTCACTGGAAGCGGGTTTTTTAAGTGCTCTGGAGTCATTTCTTTGCAAGGGGGTTTTTAAGTGATCAGGAGTCTTTTTGTTGGAAGCAGGTTTTTAAGTGCTCTGGTGTCATTTTGTTGCAGGAAAGTTTTTAAATGCTCTGGAGTCATTTCGTTGTAAGCGGGTTTTTAAATGCTCTGGATTCATTTTGATGGAAGAGGGTCATAAGTGTTCTGGTGTTGTTTACTATGGAAGCGGGTTTTTAAGTGCTCTGGAGTCATTTCGTTGAAAGCGGGTTTATAAGTAGTCTGGATTCATTTCGTTGCAAGCGGGTTTTTACATACTTCTCAGACATTTTACTGGAAGTGGGTTTTTAAGTGCTCAGGAGTCATTTCATTGCAAGCGTGTTTTAAGTGCTCTGGAGTCATTTCGTTGCTAGCGGATTTTTACATACTTCTCAGACATTACACTGGAATCGGGTTTTCAAGTGCTCTGGAGTCATTTCGTTGCAAGCGGGTTTGTAAGTACTTTGGAGTCATTTCATTTCAAGGGGGTTTTTAAGTGCTCTGGAGTCATTTCATTGCAAGCGAGTTTTTACATACTTGTCAGACATTTCACTGGTAGCGGGTTTTTTAAGTGCTTTGGAGTCATTCCGTTGCAAGCGGGTTTTTAAGTGCTCTGGATTCATGTCAATGCAAGCGGGTTTTTACATACTTCTCACACATTTCACTCTAAGCGGGTTTTTTAAGTCCTCTGGATTCATTTCGTTGCAAGCGGGTTTTTACGTGTTCTGGAGTCATTTCGTTGCAAGCGGGTTTTTACATATTCTCAGACTTTTCACTGGAAGCGGGTTTTTTAAGTGCTCTGGAGTCATTTCTTTGCAAGGGGGTTTTTAAGTGATCAGGAGTCTTTTTGTTGGAAGCAGGTTTTTAAGTGCTCTGGTGTCATTTTGTTGCAAGAAAGTTTTTAAATGCTCTGGAGTCATTTCGTTGGAAGCGGGTTTTTAAATGCTCTGGATTCATTTTGATGGAAGAGGGTCATAAGTATTCTGGTGTTGTTTACTATGGAAGCGGGTTTTTAAGTGCTCTGGAGTCATTTCGTTGAAAGCGGGTTTATAAGTAGTCTGGATTCATTTCGTTGCAAGCGGGTTTTTACATACTTCTCAGACATTTTACTGGAAGTGGGTATTTAAGTGCTCAGGAGTCATTTCATTGCAAGCGTGTTTTAAGTGCTCTGGAGTCATTTCGTTGCTAGCGGATTTTTACATACTTCTCAGACATTACACTGGAATCGGGTTTTCAAGTGCTCTGGAGTCATTTCGTTGCAAGCGGGTTTGTAAGTACTTTGGAGTCATTTCATTTCAAGGGGGTTTTTAAGTGCTCTGGAGTCATTTCGTTGCAAGCGGGTTTTTACATACTTGTCAGACATTTCACTGGTAGCGGGTTTTTTAAGTGCTTTGGAGTCATTTCGTTGCAAGCGGGTTTTTAAGTGCTCTGGATTCATGTCATTGCAAGCGGGTTTTTACATACTTCTCACACATTTCACTGCAAGCAGGTTTTTTAAGTACTCTGGATTCATTTCGTTGCAATCGGGTTAAAACATACTTCTCACACATTTCACTGGAAGCGGGTTTTTTAAGTTCTCTGGAGTCATTTCGTTGCAAGCGGGTTTTTATGTGCCCTGGAGTCATTTGGTTGCAAGCGGGTTTTTACATACTTCTTACACATATCAATGGATGCGGGTTTTTTAAGTGCTCTGGAATCATTTCATTCCAAGTGGGTTTTTAAGTGCTCTGGATTCATTTCTTTGCAAGTGGGTTTTTAAATGCTCTGGAGTCATTTCTTTGCAAGCGGGTTTTTAAATGCTCTGGATTCTTATTGTTGGAAGTGGGTTTTTATGTGCTCTCGAGTCATTTCGATGCAAGCAGGTTTTTACATACTTATCAGACATTTCACTGGAAGTGGGTTTTTTAAGTGCTCTGGAGTCTATTCGTTGCAAGCGGGTTTTTAAGTGCTCTGGAGTCATTTCGTTGCAAGCAGGTTTTTACGTGCTCTGGAGTCATTTCGTTGCAAGCAGGTTTTTACATACTTCTCAGACAATTCAAGAGATGGGGGTTGTTTAAGTGCTCTGGAGTCATTTCGGTGCAAGCGGGTTTTTAAGAGCTTTGGAGTCATTTCGCTGTAAGCAGGTTTTTAAGTGCTCTGGAGTCATATTGTTGAAAGCGGGTTTTTACATACTTCTCAGACATTTCAATCTATGCGGGTTGTTTAAATGATCTGGAGTCATTTCTTTGCAAGCGGGTTTTTAAGTGCTCAGGAGTCATTTCATTGCAAGCGTGTTTTAAGTACTCTGGAGTCATTTTGTTGCAAGCGGGTTTTTACATACTTCTCACACATTTCACTGGAAGCGGGTTTTTTAAGTACTTTGGAGTCATTTCGTTGCAAGCGGGTTTTTAAGTGCTCTGGAGTCATTACGTTGCAACCGAGTTTTTACATACTTCTCACACATTTCACTGGAAGCGGGTTTTTTATGTGCTCTGGAGTCATTTCGTTGCAAGCGGGTTTTGTTTGCTCTGCAGTCTTTTCGTTGCAAGCGGGCTGTTAAGTGCTCTGGAGTCATTTCGTTGCTAGTGGGTTTTTACATACTTCTCAGACATTTCACTGGAAGCGGGTTTTTAAGTGCTCTGGAGTTATTTCGTTGCAAGCGGGTTTTTATGTTCCCTGGAGTCAATTCTTTTCAAGGGGGTTTTTACATACTTCTCAGACATTTCAGGGGAAGCGGGTTTTTAAGTGCTCTGGAGTTATTTCTTTTCAAGGGGGTTTTTACATACTTCTCAGACATTTCACTGGAAGCGAGTTTTTAAGTGCTCTGGAGTCATTTCGTTGCAAACGGGTTTTTACGTGCTCTGGAGTCATTTGGTTGCAAGCGGGTTTTTATGTACTTCTCAGACATTTCAGTGAAAGCGGGTTTTTAATTGCTCTGGAGTCATTTCGTTGCAAGCGGGTTTTTACATACTTCTCAGACATTTCACTGGAAGCGGTTTTAAAGTGCTCTGGAGTTATTTCGTTGCATGCGGGTTTTTAAGTGCTCTGGAGTCATTTCTTTGCTAGTGGGTTTTTACATACTTCTCGGACATTTCAGTGGAAGTGGTTTTTTAAGTGCTCTGGAGTCTTTTTGTTGGAAGTGGGTTTTTAAGTGTTCTCGAGTCATTTCGATGTAAGCAGGTTTTTAAATACTTATCAGATATTTCACTGGAAGAGGGTTTTTTAAGTTCTCTGCAGTCATTTCGTAGCAAGTGAGTTTTTAAGTGCTCTGGAATATTTTCATTGGAAGCGGGTTTTTAAGTGCTCAGGAGTCATTTCGTTGCATACGGGTTTTTAGGTGCTCTGGAGTCATTTTTTTGCAAGCAGGTTTTTACATACTTCACAGACATTTAAATGGATGCGGGTAATTTAAGTGCCCTGGAGTCATTTGGTTGCAAGAGGGTTTTTAAGTGCTCTGGAGTCTTTTTGTTGGAAGCGGGTTTTTAAGTGCTCTGGAGTCATTTTGTTGCAAGAGGTTTTTAAGTGCTTTGGAGACATTTCGTTGCCAGTGGGTTTATACATACTTCTCAGACATTTCACTGGAAGCAGCTTTTTATTTGATCTGGAGTCATTTCGTTGCAAGCGGGTTTTTACGTGCCCTGGAGTCATTTCGTTGCAAGCGGTTTTTTACACACTTATCAGACATTTCATTGGAAGCGGGTTTTTTAAATGCTCTGGAGTCATTTCGTTGCAAGCGGGTTTTTAATTGCTCTGTAGTCATTTTGTTGCAATCAGGTTTTTACGTGCTCTGGAGTCATTTCGTTGCAAGCGGGTTTTAAATACTTCTGAGACATTTCAAAGGACAGGGTTTGTTTAAGTGCTCTGGACTCATTTCGGTGCAAGCGGGTTTTAAGAGCTTTGGAGTCATTTGGCTGTAAGCAGGTTTTTAAGTGCTCTGGAGTCATATAGTTGCAACCCGGTTTTTACATACTTTTCAGACATTTCAATCGATGCGGGTTGTTTAAGTGATCTGGAGTCATTTCGTTGCAAGCGGGTTTTTACGTGCTCTGGAGTCATTACGTTGCAACCGAGTTTTTACATACAACTCACACATTTCACTGGAAGCGGGTTTTTTACGTGCTCTGGAGTCATTTCGTTGCAAGCGGGTTTTGGTTTGCTCTGCAGTCTTTTCGTTGCAAGTGGGCTGTTAAGTGCTCTGGAGTCATTTCGTTGCTAGTGGTTTTTTACCTACTTCTCAGACATTTCACTGGAAGCGGGTTTTTAATTGATCTGGAGTCATTTCGTTGCAAGCGGGCCTTTACTTTCGCTGGAGTCATTTCTTTTCAAGGGGGTTTTTACATACTTCTCAGACATTTCAGTGGAAGCGGGTTTTTAATTGCTCTGGAGTCATTTCGTTGCAAGCGGGTTTTTACATACTTCTCAGACATTTCACTGGAAGCGGCTTTAAAGTCCTCTGGAGTTATTTCATTGCAAGAGGGTTTTTATATACTTCTCAGACATTTGACTGGAAGCGGGTTTTTAAGTGCTCTGGAGTCATTTCGTTGCAAGCGGGTTTTTAAGTGCTCTGGATTCATTTCGTTGCAAGTGGGTTTTTAAATGCTCTGGAGTCATTTCGTTGCATACGGGTTTTTAGGTGCTCTGGAGTCATTTCGTTGCAAGCGGGTTTTTACGTGCTCTGGAGTCATTTCTTTGCTAGTTGGTTTTTACATGCTTCTCAGACATTTCGGTGGAAGTGTTTTTTTAAGTGCTCTGGAGTCATTTCCTTGCAAGCGGCTTTTTACATACTTCTCAGACATTTAATTGGGTGCCGGTTTTTTAAGTGCTCTAGAGTCATTTCGTTGCAAGCGGGTTTTTAAGTGCTCTGGAGTCATTTCGTTGCAAGCGGGTTTTAAAGTGCTCTGGAGTCTTTTGGTTGGAAGTGTGTTTTTAAGTGTTCTCGAGTCATTTCGATGCAAGCAGGTTTTTACATACTTCACAGACATTTAAATGGATGCTGGTACTTTAAGTGCTCTGGAGTTTTGGTTGCAAGCGTGTTTTTAAGTGCTCTGGAGTCTTTTCATTGGATGCGGGTTTTTAAGTGCTCTGGAGTCATTTTGTTGCAAGAGGTTTTTAAGTGCTTTGGAGACATTTCATTGCCAGTGGGTTTATACATACTTCTCAGACATTTCACTGGAAGCGGGTTTTTATTTGATCTGGAGTCATTTCGTTGCAAGCGGGTTTTTACATACTTCTCAGACATTTCAGTGGAAGCGGGTTTTTAATTGCTCTGGAGTTATTTTGTTGAAGGCGGGTTTTTACATACTACTCAGACATTTCACTGGAAGCGAGTTTTTAAGTGCTCTGGAGTCATTTCGTTACAAGCGGGTTTTTTAAGTGCTCTGGAGTCATTTCATTGCAAGCGTGTTTTTAAGTTCTCTGGAGTCTTTTCGTTGCAAGCGGGTTTTTAAGTTCTCTGGAGTCATTTCGTTGCAAGCGGTTTTTTAAGTGCTCTGGAGTCATTTTGTTGCAAGAGGTTTTTAAGTGCTTTGGAAACATTTCATTGCCAGTGGGTTTATACATACTTCTCAGACATTTCACTGGAAGCGGGTTTTTATTTGAACTTGAGTCATTTCGTGCAAACGGGTTTTTACGTGCCCTGGTGTCATTTCGTTGCAAGCGGGTTTTTACATACTTCTCAGAAATTTCAATGGATGCGGGTTTTTTGAGTGCTCTGGAGTCATTTCATTGCAAGCGGTTTTTAAGTGCTCTGGAGTCATTTCATTGCAAGCGGGTTTTTAAGTGCTTTGGAGTCATTTCATTTAAGCGGTTTTTTACACACTTATCAGACATTTCATTTGAAGCGGGTTTTTTAAGTGCTCTGGAGTCAAATCGTTGAAAGCAGTTTTTAAGTGCTTTGGAGTCATTTCATTGCAAGCGGTTTTTTACATACTTATCAGACATTTCATTGGAACTGGGTTTTTTAAGTGCTCTGGAGTCAATTCGTTGCAAGCGGGTTTTTAAGTCCTTTGGAGTCATTTCATTGCAAGCGTTTTTTTACACACTTGTCAGACATTTCATTGGAAGCAGGTTTTTTAAGTGCTCTGGGTCAATTCGTTGCAAGCGGGTTTTTAAGTGCTTTGGAGTCATTTCATTGCAAGCGTTTTTTTACACACTTGTCAGACATTTCATTGGAAGCGGGTTTTTTAAGTGCTCTGGGTCAATTCGTTGCAAGCGGGTTTTTAAGTGCTCTGGAGTCACTTCGTTGCAAGCAGGTTTTTAAGTGCTCTGGAGTCTTTTTGTTGGAAGTGGGTTTTTAAGTGCTTTCGAGTCATTTCGATGCCAGCAGGTTTTTACATACTTATCAGACATTTCACTGGAAGCGGGTTTTTTAAGTGCTCCTGAGTCATTTTGTTGCAAGCGGGTTTTTAAGTGCTCTGGAGTCATTTCGTTGCATACGGGTTTTTAGGTGCTCTGCAGTCATTTCTTTGAAAGCAGGTTTTTACATACTTCTCACACATTTAAATGGGTGCGGGTATTTTAAGTGCTCTGGAGTCATTTCTTAGCAATCGGGTTTTTAAGTGCTATGGAGTCTTTTCTTTGGAAGCGGGTTTTTAAGTGCTCTGGAGTCAGTTCTTTGCATACAGGTTTTTAGGTGCTCTGCAGTCATTTCTTTGCAAGCAGGTTTTTATATACTTCTCAGACATTTCAATGGAAGCGGGTTTTTTAAGTGCTCTGGAGTCATTGCGTTGCAAGTGGGTTTTTAGGTGCTCTGGAGTCATTTCGTTGCAAGTGTGTGTTAAGAGGTCTGGAGTCATTTCGTTGCTACTGGGTTTTTACATACTTCTCAGACATTTCACTGGAAGCGGGTTTTTAATTGATCTGGAGTCATTTCGTTGCAAGCGGGTTTTTACGTGCTCTGGAGTCATTTTGTTTCAAGCAGGTTTTTACATACTTCTCAGACATTTCATTGGAAGCGAGTTTTTTAAGTGCTCTGGAGTTATTTTGTTACAGGCGGGTTTTTACATACTTCTCAAACATTTCACTGGAAGCAAGTTTTCAAGTGCTCTGGAGTCATTTCGTTGCAAGCAGGTTTTGTAAGTGCTCTGGAGTCATTTCGTTGCAAGCGGGTTTTTAAGTGCTCTGGAGTTATTTCGTTGCAAGCATGTTGTTACATACTTCTCAGACATTTCACTGGAAGCGGGTTTTTTAAGTGCTCTGGAGTCATTTCGTTGCAAACGGGTTTTTACATACTTCTCTGACTTTTAACTGGAAGCGGGTTTTTTAAGTGCTCTGGAGTCATTTCGTTGCAAGCGGGTTTTTAAGTGCTCTGGAGTCTTTTTGTTGGAAGCGGGTTTTTAAATGCTCTGGAGTCATTTCGTTGCAAGCGGGTTTTTAAGTGCTCTGGAGTCATTTCGTTGCAAGCGGGTTTTTACGTGCTCTGGAGTCATTTCGTTGCAAGCGTGTTTTTACATACTTCTCAGACTTTTCACTGGAAGCGGGTTTTTTAAGTGCTCTATAGTCATTTCATTGCAAGCGGGTTTTTAAGTGCTCTGGTGTCATTGCGTTGCAAGCGGGTTTTTAGGTGCTCTGGAGTCATTTCGTTGCAAGTGTGTGTTAAGAGGTCTGGAGTCATTTCGTTGCTACTGGGTTTTTACATACTTCTCAGACATTTCACTGGAAGCGGGTTTTTATTTGATCTGGAGTCATTTCGTTGCAAGCGGGTTTTTACGTGCCCTGGAGTCATTTCGTTGCAAGCGGTTTTTTACACACTTATCAGACATTTCATTGGAAGCGGGTTTTTTAAATGCTCTGGAGTCATTTCGTTGCAAGCGGGTTTTTAATTGCTCTGTAGTCATTTTGTTGCAATCAGGTTTTTACGTGCTCTGGAGTCATTTCGTTGCAAGCGGGTTTTAAATACTTCTGAGACATTTCAAAGGACAGGGTTTGTTTAAGTGCTCTGGACTCATTTCGGTGCAAGCGGGTTTTAAGAGCTTTGGAGTCATTTGGCTGTAAGCAGGTTTTTAAGTGCTCTGGAGTCATATAGTTGCAACCCGGTTTTTACATACTTTTCAGACATTTCAATCGATGCGGGTTGTTTAAGTGATCTGGAGTCATTTCATTGCAAGCGGGTTTTTACGTGCTCTGGAGTCATTACGTTGCAACCGAGTTTTTACATACAACTCACACATTTCACTGGAAGCGGGTTTTTTACGTGCTCTGGAGTCATTTCGTTGCAAGCGGGTTTTGGTTTGCTCTGCAGTCTTTTCGTTGCAAGTGGGCTGTTAAGTGCTCTGGAGTCATTTCGTTGCTAGTGGTTTTTTACCTACTTCTCAGACATTTCACTGGAAGCGGGTTTTTAATTGATCTGGAGTCATTTCGTTGCAAGCGGGCCTTTACTTTCGCTGGAGTCATTTCTTTTCAAGGGGGTTTTTACATACTTCTCAGACATTTCAGTGGAAGCGGGTTTTTAATTGCTCTGGAGTCATTTTGTTGCAAGCGGGTTTTTACATACTTCTCAGACATTTCACTGGAAGCGGTTTTAAAGTCCTCTGGAGTTATTTCATTGCAAGAGGGTTTTTATATACTTCTCAGACATTTGACTGGAAGCGGGTTTTTAAGTGCTCTGGAGTCATTTCGTTGCAAGCGGGTTTTTAAGTGCTCTGGATTCATTTCGTTGCAAGCGGGTTTTTAAGTGCTCTGGATTCATTTCGTTGCAAGCGGGTTTTTAAATGCTCTGGAGTCATTTCGTTGCATACGGGTTTTTAGGTGCTCTGGAGTCATTTCGTTGCAAGTGGGTTTTTACGTGCTCTGGAGTCATTTCGTTGCAAGTGGGTTTTTACATACTTCTCAAACATTTCACTGGAAGCAAGTTTTTAAGTGCTCTGGAGGCATTTCGTTGCAAGCAGGTTTTGTAAGTGCTCTGGAGTCATTTCGTTGCAAGCGAGTTTTTAAGTGCTCTGGAGTTATTTCGTTGCAAGCAGGTTGTTACATACTTCTCAGACATTTCACTGGAAGCTGGTTTTTTAAATGCTCTGGAGTCATTTCGTTGCAAACGGGTTTTTACATACTTCTCTGACTTTTAACTGGAAGCGGGTTTTTTAAGTGCTCTGGAGTCATTTCGTTGCAAGCGGGTTTTTAAGTGCTCTGGAGTCTTTTTGTTGGAAGCGGGTTTTCAAATGCTCTGCAGTCATTTCGTTGCAAGCGGGTTTTTAAGTGCTCTGGAGTCATTTCGTTGTAAGCTGGTTTTTAATTGCTCTGGAGTCATTTCGTTGCAAGCGGGTTTTTACGTGCTCTTTAGTCATTTCGTTGCAAGCGGGTTTTTAAGTGCTCTGGAGTCATTTCTTTGCAAGCGAGTTTTTACATACTTCTCAGACATTTCACTGGAAGCGGGTTTTTAATTGATCTGGAGTCATTTCGTTGCCAGCGGGTTTTTAGGTGCTCTGGTCATTTCGTTGCAAGCGGGTTTTTATATACTTCTCAGACATTTCATTGAAAGCGGGTTTTTAATTGCTCTGGAGTCATTTCGTTGCAAGCGGGTTTTTACATACTTCTCAGACATTTCACTGGAAGCTGTTTTAAAGTCCTCTGGAGTTATTTCATTGCAAGCGGGTTTTTACATACTTCTCAGACATTTGACTGGAAGCGGGTTTTTAAGTGCTCTAGAGTCATTTCGTTGCAAGGGGGTTTTTAAGTGCTGTGGAGTCATTTCTTTGCTAGTCGGTTTTTACATGCTTCTCAGACATTTCAGTGGAAGTGGTTTTTTAAGTGCTCTAGAGTCATTTCGTTGCAAGCGTGTTTTTAAGTGCTCTGGAGTCTTTTTGTTGGAAGTGGGTTTTTAAGTGTTCTCGAGTCATTTCGATGCAAGCAGGTTTTTACATACTTCACAGACATTTAAATGGATGCAGGTACTTTAAGTGCTCTCGAGTCATTTGGTTGCAAGCGTGTTTTTAAGTGCTCTGGAGTCTTTTCATTGGAAGCGGGTTTTTAAGTACTCTGGAGTCATTTTGTTGCAAGAGGTTTTTAAGTGCTTTGGAGACATTTCGTTGCCAGTGGGTTTATAAATACTTCTCAGACATTACACTGGAAGCAGGTTTTTATTTGATCCGGAGTCATTTCGTTGCAAGCGGGTTTTTACATACTTCTCAGACATTTAATTGGGTGCCGGTTTTTTAAGTGCTCTAGAGTCATTTCGTTGCAAGCGGTTTTTTAAGTGCTCTGGAGTCATGTCGTTGCAAGCGGGTTTTTAAGTGCTCTGGAGTCTTTCTGTTGGAAGTGGGTTTTTAAGTGTTCTTGAGTCATTTTGATGCAAGCAGGTTTTTACATACTTCACAGACATTTAAATGGATGCAGGTACTTTAAGTTCTCTGGAGTCATTTGGTTGCAAGCGTGTTTTTAAGTGCTCTGGAGTCATTTTTTTGCAAGAGGTTTTTAAGTGCTTTGGAGACATATCGTTGCCAGTGGGTTTATACATACTTCTCAGACATTTCACTGGAAGCGGCTTTTTATTTGATCTGGAGTCATTTCGTTGCAAGCGGGTTTTTACGTGCTCTGGAGTCATTTCGTTGCAAGCGGGTTTTTAAGTGCTCTGGATTCTTTTAGATGGAAGCGGGTTTTTACGTGCTCTGGAGTCATTTTGTTGCAAGCAGGTTTTTACATACTTCTCAGACATTTCACTGGAAACGGGTTTTTTAAGTGCTCTGGGGTCATTTCGTGGCAAGCAGGTTTTTACATACTTCTCGGACATTTCACTGGAAGCGGGTTTGTAATTGCTCTGGAGTTATTTTGTTGCAGGCGGGTTTTTACATACTTCTCAGACATTTCACTGGAAGCGGGTTTTTAATTGATCTGGAGTCATTTCGTTGCAAGCGGGTTTTTACGGGCTCTGGAGTCATTTTGTTGCAAGCAGGTTTTTACATGCTTCTCAGACATTTCACTGGAAGCAGGTTTTTAATTGCTCTGGAGTCATTTCATTGCAAGCGGGTTTTTAAGTGCTCTGGAGTCATTTCCTTGCAAGCAGGTTTTTAAGTGCTCTGGAGTCTTTTGGTTGGAAGTGGGTTTTTAAGTGCTCTAGAGTCATTTCGATGCCAGCAGGTTTTTACATACTTATCAGACATTGCACTGGAAGCAGGTTTTTTAAGTGCTCCTGAGTCATTTTGCTGCAAGCGGGTTTTTAAGTGCTCTGGAGTCATTTTGGTGCATACGGGTTTTTAGGTGCTCTGCAGTCATTTCTTTGCAAGCAGGTATTTACATACTTCTCACACATTTAAATGGGTGCGGGTATTTTAAGTGCTTTGGAGTCATTTCGTAGCAAGAGGGTTTTTAAGTGCTTTGGAGACATATCGTTGCCAGTGGGTTTATACATACTTCTCAGACATTTCACTGGAAGCGGCTTTTTATTTGATCTGGAGTCATTTTGTTGCAAGCGGGTTTTTACGTGCCCTGGAGTCATTTCGTTGCAAGCGGGTTTTTACATACTTCTCAGAAATTTCAATGGATGCGGGTTTTTTGAGTGCTCTGGAGTCTTTTCATTGCAAGCGGTTTTTAAGTGCTCTGGAGTCATTTCGTTGCATGCGGGTTTTTAAGTGCTTTGGAGTCATTTCATTCAGGCGGTTTTTTACACACTCATCAGACATTCCATTGGAAGCGGGTTCTTTAAGTGCTCTGGAGTCAATCCGTTGCAAGCGGGTTTTTAAGTGCTTTGGAGTCATTTCATTGCAAGCGGTTTTTTACATACTTATCAGACATTTCATTGGAAGCGGGTTTTTTAAGTGCTCTGGAGTCAATTTGTTGCAAGCGGGTTTTTAAGTGCTTTGGAGTCATTTCATTGCAAGCGGTTTTTTACACATTATCAGACATTTCTTTGGAAGCGGGTTTTTTAAGTGCTCTGGTGTCTATTCGTTGCAAGCGGGTTTTTAAGTGCTTTGGAGTCATTTTGTTGCAATCGGATTTTTACAAACTTCTTAGACATTTCAGTGGAAGCGAGTATTTAAATGCTCTGGAGTCATTTGGTTGCAAGCGGGTTTTTATATACTTCTCAGACATTTCACTAGAAGCGGGTTTTTAATTGCTCTGTAGTCATTTCGTTGCAAGCAGGTTTTTAAGTGCTCTGGAGTCATTTCGTTGCAAGCAGGTTTTTAAATGCTCTGGAGTCTTTTTTTTGGAAGTGGGTTTTTAAGTGCTCTAGAATCATTTCGATGCCAGCAGGTTTTTACATACTTATCAGACATTTCACTGGAAGCAGGTTTTTTAAGTGCTCCTTAGTCATTTTGTTGCAAGCGGGTTGTTAAGTGCTCTGGAGTCATTTCATTGCATACGGGTTTTTAGGTGCTCTGCAGTCATTTCTTTGCAAGCAGGTTTTTACATACTTCTCACACATTTAAATGGGTGCGAGTATTTTAAGTGCTTTTGAGTCATTTCGTAGCAAGAGGGTTTTTAAGTGCTCTGTATTCTTTTCGATGGAAGCGGGATTTTAAGTGCTCTGGAGTCAGTTCTTTGCATACGGGTTTTTAGGTGCTCTGAAGTCATTTCTTTGCAAGCAGGTTTTTATATACATCTCAGACATTTCAATGGAAGCGGGTTTTTTTAAGTGCCCTGGAGTCATTGCGTTGCAAGCGGGTTTTTAAGTGCTCTGGAGTCATTTCGTTGCAAGTGTGTTTTTAAGAGCTCTGGAGTCATTTCGTTGCTATTGTTTTTTACATACTTCTCAGACATTTCACTGGAAGCGGGTTATTAATTGATCTGGAGTCATTTCGTTGCAAGCGGGTTTTTAACGTGCTCTGGAGTCATTTTGTTGCAAGCAGGTTTTTACATGCTTCTCAGACATTTCACTGGAAGCAGGTTTTTAATTGCTCTGGAGTCATTTTATTGCAAGCGGGTTTTTAAGTGCTCTGGAGTCATTTCGTTGCAAGCAGGTTTTTAAGTGCTCTGGAGTCTTTTTGTTGGAAGTGGGTTTTTAAGTGCTCTCGAGTCATTTCGATGCAAGCAGGTTTTTACATACTTATCAGCCATTTCACTGGAAGCGGGTTTTTTAAGTGCTCCTGAGTCATTTTGTTGCAAGCAGGTTTTTAAGTGCTCTGGAGTCATTTCGTTGCATACGGGTTTTTAGGTGCTCTGCAGTCATTTCTTTGCAAGCAGGTTTTTACATACTTCTCACACATTTAAATGGGTGCGGGTATTTTAAGTGCTCTGGAGTGATTTCATAGCAAGCGGGTTTTTATGTGCTCTGGAGTCTTTTAATTGGAAGCGGGTTTTTAAGTGCTCTGGAGTCAGTTCTTTGCATACGGGTTTTTAGGTGCTCTGCAGTCATTTCTTTGCAAGCAGGTTTTTATATACTTCTCAGACATTTCAATGGAAGCGGGTTTTTTAAGTGCTCTGGAGTTATTGCGTTGCAAGCGGGTTTTTAATTGATCTGGAGTCATTTGGTTGCAAGCAGGTTTTTACGTGCTCTGGAGTCATTTTGTTGCAAGCAGGTTTTTACATAC
Organism: Meriones unguiculatus; assembly: GCF_030254825.1. Taxonomy (NCBI): domain Eukaryota; kingdom Metazoa; phylum Chordata; class Mammalia; order Rodentia; family Muridae; genus Meriones; species Meriones unguiculatus. The sequence goes on along the minus strand of NC_083369.1, from coordinate 48,428,035 downwards.
TTCTCAGACATTTCACTGGAAGCGGGTTTTTTAAGTGCTCTGGGGACATTTCGTTGCAAGCAGGTTTTTACATACTTCTCGGACATTTCACTGGAAGCGGGTTTTTAATTGCTCTGGAGTTATTTTGTTGCAGGTGGCTTTTTACATACTTCTCAGACATTTCACTGGAAGTGGGTTTTTAATTGATCTGGAGTCATTTCGTTGCAAGCGGGTTTTTACGTGCTCTGGAGTCATTTTGTTGCAAGCAGGTTTTTACATGCTTCTCAGACATTTCACTGGATGCAGGTTTTTAATTGCTCTGGAGTCAATTTGTTGCAAGCGGGTTTTTAAGTGCTTTGGAGTCATTTCGTTGCATTCGGTTTTTTACACACATATCAGACATTTCATTGGAAGAGGGTTTTTTAAGTGCTCTGGAGTCATTGCATTGCAAGCGGGTTTTTAGTTGCTCTGGAGTCATTTCGTTGCATACGGGTCTTTAGGTGCTCTGCAGTCATTTCTTTGCAAGCAGGTTATTATATACATCTCAGACATTTCAATGGAAGCGGGTTTTTAAGTGCTCTGGAGACATTTCGTTGCAAGCGGGTTTTTAAGTGCTCTGGAGTCATTTCGTTGCAAGCAGGTTTTTAAGTGCTCTGGAGTCTTTTTGTTGGAAGTGGGTTTTTAAGTGCTCTCGAGTCATTTCGATGCAAGCAGGTTTTTACATACTTATCAGACATTTCACTGGAAGCGGGTTTTTTAAGTGCTCCTGAGTCATTTCGTTGCATATGGGTTTTTAGGTGCTCTGCAGTCATTTCTTTGCAAGCAGGTTTTTACATACTTCTCACACATTTAAATGGGTGCGGGTATTTTAAGTGCTCTGGAGTCATTTCGTAGCAAGAGGGTTTTTAAGTGCTCTGGAGTCTTTTCGTTGGAAGTGGGTTTTTAAGTGCTCTGGAGTCAGTTCTTTGCATACGGGTTTTTAGGTGCTCTGCAGTCATTTCTTTGCAAGCAGGTTATTATATCCATCTCAGACATTTCAATGGAAGCGGGTTTTTTAAGTGCTCTGGAGTCATTGTGTTGCAAGCGGGTTTTTAAGTGCTCTAGAGTCATTTCGTTGCAAGTATGTTTTTAAGTGCTCTGGACTCATTTCGTTGCTACTGGGTTTTTACATACTTCTCAGACATTTCACTGGAAGCGAGTTTTTAAGTACTCTCGAGTCATTTCTTTGCAAGCGAGTTTTTACATACTTCTCAGGCATTTCACTGGAAGCGAGTTTTTAATTGATCTGGAGTCATTTCGTTGCAAGCGGGCTTTTATGTTCGCTGGAGTCATTTCTTTTCAAGGGGGTTTTTACATACTTCTCAAACATTTCAGTGGAAGTGGGTTTTTAATTGCTCTGGAGTTATTTCGTTGCAAGCGGGTTTTTACATACTTCTCAGACATTTCACTGGAAGCGAGTTTTTAAGTGCTCTGGAGTCATTTCGTTGCCAGCGGGTTTTTAGGTGCTCTGGAGTCATTTCGTTGCAAGCGGGTTTTTATATACTTCTCAGACATTTCAGTGAAAGCGGGTTTTTAATTGCTCTGGAGTCATTTCATTGCAAGCGGGTTTTTACATACTTCTCAGACATTTCACTGGAAGCGGTTTTCAAGTCCTCTGTAGTTATTTCATTGCAAGCGGGTTTTTACATACTTCTCAGACATTTGACTGGAAGCGGGTTTTTAAGTGCTCTGGAGTCATTTCGTTGCAAGCGGGTTTTTAAGTGCTCTGGAGTCATTTCTTTGCTAGTCGGTTTTTACATGCTTCTCAGACATTTCAGTGGAAGTGGTTTTTTAAGTGCTCTGGAGTCATTTCGTTGCAAGCGGCTTTTTACATACTTCTCAGTCATTTAATTGGGTGCCGGTTTTTAAGTGCTCTAGAGTCATTTCGTTGCAAGCGGGTTTTTAAGTGCTCTGGAGTCATTTCGTTGCAAGCGGGTTTTTAAGTGCTCTGCAGTCCTTTTGTTGGAAGTGGGTTTTTAAGTGTTCTCGAGTCATTTCGATGCAAGCAGGTTTTTACATACTTCATAGACATTTAAATGGATGCAGGTACTTTAAGTGCTCTTGTGTCATTTGGTTGCAAGCGTGTTTTTAAGTGCTCTGGTGTCATTTGGTTGCAAGCGTGTTTTTAAGTGCTCTGGAGTCATTTTGTTGCAAGAGGTTTTTAAGTGCTTTGGAGACATTTCGTTGCCAGTGGGTTTATACATACTTCTCAGACATTTTACTGGAAGCGGGTTTTTACTTGATCTGGAGTTATTTCGTTGCAAGCGGGTTTTTACGTGCCCTGGAGTCATTTCCTTGCAAGCGGGTTTTTACATACTTCTCAGAAATTTCAATGGATGCGGGTTTTTTGAGTGCTTTGGAGTCATTTCATTGCAAGCGGTTTTTAAGTGCTCTGGAGTCATTTCGTTGCATGCGGGTTTTTAAGTGCTTTGGAGTCATTTCATGGCAAGCGGTTTTTTACATACTTATCAGACATTTTCATTGGAAGCGGGTTTTTTAAGTGCTCTGGAGTCAATTCGTTGCAAGCGGGTTTTTAAGTGCTTTGGAGTCATTTCATGGCAAGCGGTTTTTTACATACTTATCAGACATTTCATTGGAAGAGCGTTTTTTAAGTGCTCTGGAGTCAATTCGTTGCAAGCGGGTTTTTAAGTGCTTTGGAGTCATTTCGTTGCAACAGGTTATTATATACATCTCAGACATTTCAATGGAAGCGGGTTTTTAAGTGCTCTGGAGTCATTTCGTTGCAAGCGGGTTTTTAGTTGCTCTGGAGTCATTTCGTTGCATACGGGTTTTTAGGTGCTCTGCAGTCATTTCTTTGCAACAGGTTATTATATACATCTCAGACATGTCAATGGAAGCGGGTTTTTAAGTGCTCTGGAGTCATTTCGTTGCAAGCCGGTTTTTAAGTGCTCTGGAGTCATTTCGTTGCAAGCAGGTTTTTAAGTGCTCTGGAGTCTTTTTGTTGGAAGTGGGTTTTTAAGTGCTCTAGAGTCATTTCGATGCCAGCAGGTTTTTACATACTTATCAGACATTTCACTGGAAGCGGGTTTTTTAAGTGCTCCTGAGTCATTTTGTTGCAAGCGGGTTCTTAAGTGCTCTGGAGTCATTTCGTTGCATACGGGTTTTTAGGTGCTCTGCAGTCACTTCTTTGCAAGCAGGTTTTTACATACTTCTCACACATTTAAATGGGTGCGGGTATTTTAAGTGCTCTGGAGTCATTTCGTAGCAAGCGGGTTTTTAAGTGCTCTGGAGTCATTTGGTTGCAAGCAGGTTTTTAAGTGCTCTGGAGTCTTTTTGTTGGAAGTGGGTTTTTAAGTGCTCTAGAGTCATTTCGATCCCAGCAGGTTTTTACATACTTATCAGATATTTCACTGGAAGCAGGTTTTTTAAGTGCTCCTGAGTCATTTTGCTGCAAGCGGGTTTTTAAGTGCTCTGGAGTCATTTCGTTGCATACAGGTTTTTAGGTGCTCTGCAGTCATTTCCTTTGCAAGCAGGTTTTTACATACTTCTCACACATTTAAATGGGTGCGGGTAATTTAAGTGCTCTGGAGTCATTTCGTAGCAAGAGGGTTTTTAAGTGCTCTGGACTCTTTTCGATGGAAGCGGGTTTTTAAGTGCTCTGGAGTCTGTTCTTTGCATACGGGTTCTTAGGTGCTCTGCAGTCATTTCTTTGCAAGCAGGTTTTTATATACTTCTCAGACATTTCAATGGAAGCCGGTTTTTTAAGTGCTCTGGAGTCATTGCGTTGAAAGCGGGTTTTTAATTGATCTGGAGTTATTTTGTTACAGGCGGGTTTTTACATACTTCTCAGACATTTCACTGGAAGCGGGTTTTTAATTGATCTGGAGTCATTTCATTGCAAGCTGGTTTTTACGTGCTCTGGAGTCATTTTGTTGCAAGCAGGTTTTTACATACTTCTCAGACATTTCACTGGAAGCAGGTTTTTAATTGCTCTGGAGTCATTTCATTGCAAGCGGGTTTTTAAGTGCTCTGGAGTCTTTTTGTTGGAAGTGGGTTTTTAAGTGCTCTCGAGTCATTTCGATGCAAGCAGGTTTTTACATACTTATCAGACATTTCACTGGAAGCGGGTTTTTTAAGTGCTCCTGAGTCATTTCGTTGCATACGGGTTTTTAGGTGCTCTGCAGTCATTTGTTTGCAAGCAGGTTTTTACATACTTCTCACACATTTAAATGGGTGCGGGTATTTTAAGTGCTCTGGAGTCATTTCGTAGCAAGAGGGTTTTTAAGTGCTCTGGAGTCTTTTCGTTGGAAGCGGGTTTTTAAGTGCTCTGGAGTCAGTTCTTTGCAAGCAGGTTATTATATACATCTAAGACATTTCAGTGGAAGCGGGTTTTTTAAGTGCTCTGGAGTCATTGCGTTGCAAGCGGGTTTTTAAGTGCTCTAGAGTCATTTCGCTGCAAGTATGTTTTTAAGTGCTCTGGAGTCATTTCGTTGCTACTGGGTTTTTACATACTTCTCAGACATTACACTGGAAGCGAGTTTTTAAGTACTCTGGAGTCATTTCTTTGCAAGCGAGTTTTTACATACTTCTCAGGCATTTCACTGGAAGCGAGTTTTTAATTGATCTGGAGTCATTTCGTTGCAAGCGGGCTTTTATGTTCGCTGGAGTCATTTCTTTTCAAGGGGGTTTTTACATATTTCTCAGACATTTCAGTGGAAGCGGGTTTTTAATTGCTCTGGAGTTATTTTGTTGCAAGCCGGTTTTTAGGTGCTCTAGAGTCATTTCGTTGCAAGCGGGTTTTTATATACTTCTCAGACATTTCAGTGAAAGCGGGTTTTTAATTGCTCTGGAGTCATTTCGTTGCAAGCGGGTTTTTACATACTTCTCAGACATTTCACTGGAAGCGGTTTTCAAGTCCTCTGGAGTTATTTCATTGCAAGCGGGTTTTTACATACTTCTCAGACATTTGACTGGAAGCGGGTTTTTAAGTGCTCTGGAGTCATTTCTTTGCTAGTCGGTTTTTACATGCTTCTCAGACATTTCAGTGGAAGTGGTTTTTTAAGTGCTCTGGAGTCATTTCGTTGCAAGCGGGTTTTTACATACTTCTCAGTCATTTAATTGGGTGCCGGTTTTTAAGTGCTCTAGAGTCATTTCGTTGCAAGCGGGTTTTTAAGTGCTCTGGAGTCATTTCTTTGCTAGTCGGTTTTTACATGCTTCTCAGACATTTCAGTGGAAGTGGTTTTTTAAGTGCTCTGGAGTCATTTCGTTGCAAGCGGGTTTTTACATACTTCTCAGTCATTTAATTGGGTGCCGGTTTTTAAGTGCTCTAGAGTCATTTCGTTGCAAGCGGGTTTTTAAGTGCTCTGGAGTCATTTTGTTGCAAGCGGGTTTTTAAGTGCTCTGCAGTCCTTTTGTTGGAAGTGGGTTTTTAAGTGTTCTCGAGTCATTTCGATGCAAGCAGGTTTTTACATACTTCATAGACATTTAAATGGATGCAGGTACTTTAAGTGCTCTGGTGTCATTTGGTTGCAAGCGTGTTTTTAAGTGCTCTGGTGTCATTTGGTTGCAAGCGTGTTTTTAAGTGCTCTAGAGTCATTTTGTTGCAAGAGGTTTTTAAGTGCTTTGGAGACATTTCGTTGCCAGTGGGTTTATACATACTTCTCAGACATTTTACTGGAAGCGGGTTTTTACTTGATCTGGAGTTATTTCGTTGCAAGCGGGTTTTTACGTGCCCTGGAGTCATTTCCTTGCAAGCGGGTTTTTACATACTTCTCAGAAATTTCAATGGATGCGGGTTTTTTGAGTGCTTTGGAGTCATTTCATTGCAAGCGGTTTTTAAGTGCTCTGGAGTCATTTCGTTGCATGCGGGTTTTTAAGTGCTTTGGAGTCATTTCATGGCAAGCGGTTTTTTACATACTTATCAGACATTTCATTGGAAGCGGGTTTTTTAAGTGCTCTGGAGTCAATTCGTTGCAAGCGGGTTTTTAAGTGCTTTGGAGTCATTTCATGGCAAGCGGTTTTTTACATACTTATCAGACATTTCATTGGAAGAGCGTTTTTTAAGTGCTCTGGAGTCAATTCGTTGCAAGCGGGTTTTTAAGTGCTTTGGAGTCATTTCGTTGCATTCGGATTTTTACACACATATCAGACATTTCATTGGAAGAGGGTTTTTTAAGTGCTCTGGAGTCATTGCATTGCAAACGGGTTTTTAGTTGCTCTGGAGTCATTTCGTTGCATACGGGTTTTTAGGTGCTCTGCAGTCATTTCTTTGCAACAGGTTATTATATACATCTCAGACATTTCAATGGAAGTGGGTTTTTAAGTGCTCTGGAGTCATTTCGTTGCAAGCGGGTTTTTAAGTGCTCTGGAGTCATTTCGTTGCAAGCAGGTTTTTAAGTGCTCTGGAGTCTTTTTGTTGGAAGTGGGTTTTTAAGTGCTCTCGATTCATTTCGATGCCAGCAGGTTTTTACATACTTATCAGACATTTCACTGGAAGCGGGTTTTTTAAGTGCTCCTGAGTCATTTTGTTGCAAGCGGGTTTTTAAGTGCTCTGGAGTCATTTCGTTGCATACGGGTTTTTAGGTGCTCTGCAGTCACTTCTTTGCAAGCAGGTTTTTACATACTTCTCACACATTTAAATGGGTGCGGGTATTTTAAGTGCTCTGGAGTCATTTCGTAGCAAGCGGGTTTTTAAGTGCTCTGGAGTCATTTGGTTGCAAGCAGGTTTTTAAGTGCTCTGGAGTCTTTTTGTTGGAAGTGGGTTTTTAAGTGCTCTAGAGTCATTTCGATGCCAGCAGGTTTTTACATACTTATCAGATATTTCACTGGAAGCAGGTTTTTTAAGTGCTCCTGAGTCATTTTGCTGCAAGCGGGTTTTTAAGTGCTCTGGAGTCATTTCGTTGCATACAGGTTTTTAGGTGCTCTGCAGTCATTTCCTTTGCAAGCAGGTTTTTACATACTTCTCACACATTTAAATGGGTGCGGGTAATTTAAGTGCTCTGGAGTCATTTCGTAGCAAGAGGGTTTTTAAGTGCTCTGGACTCTTTTCGATGGAAGCGGGTTTTTAAGTGCTCTGGAGTCTGTTCTTTGCATACGGGTTCTTAGGTGCTCTGCAGTCATTTCTTTGCAAGCAGGTTTTTATATACTTCTCAGACATTTCAATGGAAGCCGGTTTTTTAAGTGCTCTCTAGTCATTGCGTTGAAAGCGGGTTTTTAATTGATCTGGAGTTATTTTGTTACAGGCGGGTTTTTACATACTTCTCAGACATTTCACTGGAAGCGGGTTTTTAATTGATCTGGAGTCATTTCATTGCAAGCTGGTTTTTACGTGCTCTGGAGTCATTTTGTTGCAAGCAGGTTTTTACATACTTCTCAGACATTTCACTGGAAGCAGGTTTTTAATTGCTCTGGAGTCATTTCATTGCAAGCGGGTTTTTAAGTGCTCTGGAGTCTTTTTGTTGGAAGTGGGTTTTTAAGTGCTCTCGAGTCATTTCGATGCAAGCAGGTTTTTACATACTTATCAGACATTTCACTGGAAGCGGGTTTTTTAAGTGCTCCTGAGTCATTTCGTTGCATACGGGTTTTTAGGTGCTCTGCAGTCATTTGTTTGCAAGCAGGTTTTTACATACTTCTCACACATTTAAATGGGTGCGGGTATTTTAAGTGCTCTGGAGTCATTTCGTAGCAAGAGGGTTTTTAAGTGCTCTGGAGTCTTTTCGTTGGAAGCGGGTTTTTAAGTGCTCTGGAGTCAGTTCTTTGCAAGCAGGTTATTATATACATCTAAGACATTTCAGTGGAAGCGGGTTTTTTAAGTGCTCTGGAGTCATTGCGTTGCAAGCGGGTTTTTAAGTGCTCTAGAGTCATTTCGCTGCAAGTATGTTTTTAAGTGCTCTGGAGTCATTTCGTTGCTACTGGGTTTTTACATACTTCTCAGACATTACACTGGAAGCGAGTTTTTAAGTACTCTGGAGTCATTTCTTTGCAAGCGAGTTTTTACATACTTCTCAGGCATTTCACTGGAAGCGAGTTTTTAATTGATCTGGAGTCATTTCGTTGCAAGCGGGCTTTTATGTTCGCTGGAGTCATTTCTTTTCAAGGGGGTTTTTACATATTTCTCAGACATTTCAGTGGAAGCGGGTTTTTAATTGCTCTGGAGTTATTTTGTTGCAAGCCGGTTTTTAGGTGCTCTAGAGTCATTTCGTTGCAAGCGGGTTTTTATATACTTCTCAGACATTTCAGTGAAAGCGGGTTTTTAATTGCTCTGGAGTCATTTCGTTGCAAGCGGGTTTTTACATACTTCTCAGACATTTCACTGGAAGCGGTTTTCAAGTCCTCTGGAGTTATTTCATTGCAAGCGGGTTTTTACATACTTCTCAGACATTTGACTGGAAGCGGGTTTTTAAGTGCTCTGGAGTCATTTCTTTGCTAGTCGGTTTTTACATGCTTCTCAGACATTTCAGTGGAAGTGGTTTTTTAAGTGCTCTGGAGTCATTTCGTTGCAAGCGGGTTTTTACATACTTCTCAGTCATTTAATTGGGTGCCGGTTTTTAAGTGCTCTAGAGTCATTTCGTTGCAAGCGGGTTTTTAAGTGCTCTGGAGTCATTTTGTTGCAAGCGGGTTTTTAAGTGCTCTGCAGTCCTTTTGTTGGAAGTGGGTTTTTAAGTGTTCTCGAGTCATTTCGATGCAAGCAGGTTTTTACATACTTCATAGACATTTAAATGGATGCAGGTACTTTAAGTGCTCTGGTGTCATTTGGTTGCAAGCGTGTTTTTAAGTGCTCTGGTGTCATTTGGTTGCAAGCGTGTTTTTAAGTGCTCTAGAGTCATTTTGTTGCAAGAGGTTTTTAAGTGCTTTGGAGACATTTCGTTGCCAGTGGGTTTATACATACTTCTCAGACATTTTACTGGAAGCGGGTTTTTACTTGATCTGGAGTTATTTCGTTGCAAGCGGGTTTTTACGTGCCCTGGAGTCATTTCCTTGCAAGCGGGTTTTTACATACTTCTCAGAAATTTCAATGGATGCGGGTTTTTTGAGTGCTTTGGAGTCATTTCATTGCAAGCGGTTTTTAAGTGCTCTGGAGTCATTTCGTTGCATGCGGGTTTTTAAGTGCTTTGGAGTCATTTCATGGCAAGCGGTTTTTTACATACTTATCAGACATTTCATTGGAAGCGGGTTTTTTAAGTGCTCTGGAGTCAATTCGTTGCAAGCGGGTTTTTAAGTGCTTTGGAGTCATTTCATGGCAAGCGGTTTTTTACATACTTATCAGACATTTCATTGGAAGAGCGTTTTTTAAGTGCTCTGGAGTCAATTCGTTGCAAGCGGGTTTTTAAGTGCTTTGGAGTCATTTCGTTGCATTCGGATTTTTACACACATATCAGACATTTCATTGGAAGAGGGTTTTTTAAGTGCTCTGGAGTCATTGCATTGCAAACGGGTTTTTAGTTGCTCTGGAGTCATTTCGTTGCATACGGGTTTTTAGGTGCTCTGCAGTCATTTCTTTGCAACAGGTTATTATATACATCTCAGACATTTCAATGGAAGTGGGTTTTTAAGTGCTCTGGAGTCATTTCGTTGCAAGCGGGTTTTTAAGTGCTCTGGAGTCATTTCGTTGCAAGCAGGTTTTTAAGTGCTCTGGAGTCTTTTTGTTGGAAGTGGGTTTTTAAGTGCTCTCGATTCATTTCGATGCCAGCAGGTTTTTACATACTTATCAGACATTTCACTGGAAGCGGGTTTTTTAAGTGCTCCTGAGTCATTTTGTTGCAAGCGGGTTTTTAAGTGCTCTGGAGTCATTTCGTTGCATACGGGTTTTTAGGTGCTCTGCAGTCACTTCTTTGCAAGCAGGTTTTTACATACTTCTCACACATTTAAATGGGTGCGGGTATTTTAAGTGCTCTGGAGTCATTTCGTAGCAAGCGGGTTTTTAAGTGCTCTGGAGTCATTTGGTTGCAAGCAGGTTTTTAAGTGCTCTGGAGTCTTTTTGTTGGAAGTGGGTTTTTAAGTGCTCTAGAGTCATTTCGATGCCAGCAGGTTTTTACATACTTATCAGATATTTCACTGGAAGCAGGTTTTTTAAGTGCTCCTGAGTCATTTTGCTGCAAGCGGGTTTTTAAGTGCTCTGGAGTCATTTCGTTGCATACAGGTTTTTAGGTGCTCTGCAGTCATTTCCTTTGCAAGCAGGTTTTTACATACTTCTCACACATTTAAATGGGTGCGGGTAATTTAAGTGCTCTGGAGTCATTTCGTAGCAAGAGGGTTTTTAAGTGCTCTGGACTCTTTTCGATGGAAGCGGGTTTTTAAGTGCTCTGGAGTCTGTTCTTTGCATACGGGTTCTTAGGTGCTCTGCAGTCATTTCTTTGCAAGCAGGTTTTTATATACTTCTCAGACATTTCAATGGAAGCCGGTTTTTTAAGTGCTCTCTAGTCATTGCGTTGAAAGCGGGTTTTTAATTGATCTGGAGTTATTTTGTTACAGGCGGGTTTTTACATACTTCTCAGACATTTCACTGGAAGCGGGTTTTTAATTGATCTGGAGTCATTTCATTGCAAGCTGGTTTTTACGTGCTCTGGAGTCATTTTGTTGCAAGCAGGTTTTTACATACTTCTCAGACATTTCACTGGAAGCAGGTTTTTAATTGCTCTGGAGTCATTTCATTGCAAGCGGGTTTTTAAGTGCTCTGGAGTCTTTTTGTTGGAAGTGGGTTTTTAAGTGCTCTCGAGTCATTTCGATGCAAGCAGGTTTTTACATACTTATCAGACATTTCACTGGAAGCGGGTTTTTTAAGTGCTCCTGAGTCATTTCGTTGCATACGGGTTTTTAGGTGCTCTGCAGTCATTTGTTTGCAAGCAGGTTTTTACATACTTCTCACACATTTAAATGGGTGCGGGTATTTTAAGTGCTCTGGAGTCATTTCGTAGCAAGAGGGTTTTTAAGTGCTCTGGAGTCTTTTCGTTGGAAGCGGGTTTTTAAGTGCTCTGGAGTCAGTTCTTTGCAAGCAGGTTATTATATACATCTAAGACATTTCAGTGGAAGCGGGTTTTTTAAGTGCTCTGGAGTCATTGCGTTGCAAGCGGGTTTTTAAGTGCTCTAGAGTCATTTCGCTGCAAGTATGTTTTTAAGTGCTCTGGAGTCATTTCGTTGCTACTGGGTTTTTACATACTTCTCAGACATTACACTGGAAGCGAGTTTTTAAGTACTCTGGAGTCATTTCTTTGCAAGCGAGTTTTTACATACTTCTCAGGCATTTCACTGGAAGCGAGTTTTTAATTGATCTGGAGTCATTTCGTTGCAAGCGGGCTTTTATGTTCGCTGGAGTCATTTCTTTTCAAGGGGGTTTTTACATATTTCTCAGACATTTCAGTGGAAGCGGGTTTTTAATTGCTCTGGAGTTATTTTGTTGCAAGCCGGTTTTTAGGTGCTCTAGAGTCATTTCGTTGCAAGCGGGTTTTTATATACTTCTCAGACATTTCAGTGAAAGCGGGTTTTTAATTGCTCTGGAGTCATTTCGTTGCAAGCGGGTTTTTACATACTTCTCAGACATTTCACTGGAAGCGGTTTTCAAGTCCTCTGGAGTTATTTCATTGCAAGCGGGTTTTTACATACTTCTCAGACATTTGACTGGAAGCGGGTTTTTAAGTGCTCTGGAGTCATTTCTTTGCTAGTCGGTTTTTACATGCTTCTCAGACATTTCAGTGGAAGTGGTTTTTTAAGTGCTCTGGAGTCATTTCGTTGCAAGCGGGTTTTTACATACTTCTCAGTCATTTAATTGGGTGCCGGTTTTTAAGTGCTCTAGAGTCATTTCGTTGCAAGCGGGTTTTTAAGTGCTCTGGAGTCATTTTGTTGCAAGCGGGTTTTTAAGTGCTCTGCAGTCCTTTTGTTGGAAGTGGGTTTTTAAGTGTTCTCGAGTCATTTCGATGCAAGCAGGTTTTTACATACTTCATAGACATTTAAATGGATGCAGGTACTTTAAGTGCTCTGGTGTCATTTGGTTGCAAGCGTGTTTTTAAGTGCTCTGGTGTCATTTGGTTGCAAGCGTGTTTTTAAGTGCTCTAGAGTCATTTTGTTGCAAGAGGTTTTTAAGTGCTTTGGAGACATTTCGTTGCCAGTGGGTTTATACATACTTCTCAGACATTTTACTGGAAGCGGGTTTTTACTTGATCTGGAGTTATTTCGTTGCAAGCGGGTTTTTACGTGCCCTGGAGTCATTTCCTTGCAAGCGGGTTTTTACATACTTCTCAGAAATTTCAATGGATGCGGGTTTTTTGAGTGCTTTGGAGTCATTTCATTGCAAGCGGTTTTTAAGTGCTCTGGAGTCATTTCGTTGCATGCGGGTTTTTAAGTGCTTTGGAGTCATTTCATGGCAAGCGGTTTTTTACATACTTATCAGACATTTCATTGGAAGCGGGTTTTTTAAGTGCTCTGGAGTCAATTCGTTGCAAGCGGGTTTTTAAGTGCTTTGGAGTCATTTCATGGCAAGCGGTTTTTTACATACTTATCAGACATTTCATTGGAAGAGCGTTTTTTAAGTGCTCTGGAGTCAATTCGTTGCAAGCGGGTTTTTAAGTGCTTTGGAGTCATTTCGTTGCATTCGGATTTTTACACACATATCAGACATTTCATTGGAAGAGGGTTTTTTAAGTGCTCTGGAGTCATTGCATTGCAAACGGGTTTTTAGTTGCTCTGGAGTCATTTCGTTGCATACGGGTTTTTAGGTGCTCTGCAGTCATTTCTTTGCAACAGGTTATTATATACATCTCAGACATTTCAATGGAAGTGGGTTTTTAAGTGCTCTGGAGTCATTTCGTTGCAAGCGGGTTTTTAAGTGCTCTGGAGTCATTTCGTTGCAAGCAGGTTTTTAAGTGCTCTGGAGTCTTTTTGTTGGAAGTGGGTTTTTAAGTGCTCTCGATTCATTTCGATGCCAGCAGGTTTTTACATACTTATCAGACATTTCACTGGAAGCGGGTTTTTTAAGTGCTCCTGAGTCATTTTGTTGCAAGCGGGTTTTTAAGTGCTCTGGAGTCATTTCGTTGCATACGGGTTTTTAGGTGCTCTGCAGTCACTTCTTTGCAAGCAGGTTTTTACATACTTCTCACACATTTAAATGGGTGCGGGTATTTTAAGTGCTCTGGAGTCATTTCGTAGCAAGCGGGTTTTTAAGTGCTCTGGAGTCATTTGGTTGCAAGCAGGTTTTTAAGTGCTCTGGAGTCTTTTTGTTGGAAGTGGGTTTTTAAGTGCTCTAGAGTCATTTCGATGCCAGCAGGTTTTTACATACTTATCAGATATTTCACTGGAAGCAGGTTTTTTAAGTGCTCCTGAGTCATTTTGCTGCAAGCGGGTTTTTAAGTGCTCTGGAGTCATTTCGTTGCATACAGGTTTTTAGGTGCTCTGCAGTCATTTCCTTTGCAAGCAGGTTTTTACATACTTCTCACACATTTAAATGGGTGCGGGTAATTTAAGTGCTCTGGAGTCATTTCGTAGCAAGAGGGTTTTTAAGTGCTCTGGAGTCTTTTCGATGGAAGCGGGTTTTTAAGTGCTCTGGAGTCTGTTCTTTGCATACGGGTTCTTAGGTGCTCTGCAGTCATTTGTTTGCAAGCAGGTTTTTATATACTTCTCAGACATTTCAATGGAAGCGGGTTTTTTAAGTGCTCTGGAGTCATTGCGTTGAAAGCGGGTTTTTAATTGATCTGGAGTTATTTTGTTACAGGCGGGTTTTTACATACTTCTCAGACATTTCACTGGCAGCGGGTTTTTAATTGATCTGGAGTCATTTCATTGCAAGCTGGTTTTTACGTGCTCTGGAGTCATTTTGTTGCAAGCAGGTTTTTACATACTTCTCAGACATTTCACTGGCAGCGGGTTTTTAATTGATCTGGAGTCATTTCATTGCAAGCGGGTTTTTAAGTGCTCTGGAGTCTTTTTGTTGGAAGTGGGTTTTTAAGTGCTCTCGAGTCATTTCGATGCAAGCAGGTTTTTACATACTTATCAGACATTTCACTGGAAGCGGGTTTTTTAAGTGCTCCTGAGTCATTTCGTTGCATACGGGTTTTTAGGTGCTCTGCAGTCATTTGTTTGCAAGCAGGTTTTTACATACTTCTCACACATTTAAATGGGTGCGGGTATTTTAAGTGCTCTGGAGTCATTTCGTAGCAAGAGGGTTTTTAAGTGCTCTGGAGTCTTTTCGTTGGAAGCGGGTTTTTAAGTGCTCTGGAGTCAGTTCTTTGCAAGCAGGTTATTATATACATCTAAGACATTTCAATGGAAGCGGGTTTTTTAAGTGCTCTGGAGTCATTGCGTTGCAAGCGGGTTTTTAAGTGCTCTAGAGTCATTTCGCTGCAAGTATGTTTTTAAGTGCTCTGGAGTCATTTCGTTGCTACTGGGTTTTTACATACTTCTCAGACATTACACTGGAAGCGAGTTTTTAAGTACTCTGGAGTCATTTCTTTGCAAGCGAGTTTTTACATACTTCTCAGGCATTTCACTGGAAGCGAGTTTTTAATTGATCTGGAGTCATTTCGTTGCAAGCGGGCTTTTATGTTCGCTGGAGTCATTTCTTTTCAAGGGGGTTTTTACATATTTCTCAGACATTTCAGTGGAAGCGGGTTTTTAATTGCTCTGGAGTTATTTTGTTGCAAGCAGGTTTTTAGGTGCTCTAGAGTCATTTCGTTGCAAGCGGGTTTTTATATACTTCTCAGACATTTCAGTGAAAGCGGGTTTTTAATTGCTCTGGAGTCATTTCGTTGCAAGCGGGTTTTTACATACTTCTCAGACATTTCACTGGAAGCGGTTTTCAAGTCCTCTGGAGTTATTTCATTGCAAGCGGGTTTTTACATACTTCTCAGACATTTGACTGGAAGCGGGTTTTTAAGTGCTCTGGAGTCATTTCGTTGCAAGCTGGTTTTTACATACTTCTCAGACATTTGACTGGAAGCGGGTTTTTAAGTGCTCTGGAGTCATTTCTTTGCTAGTCGGTTTTTACATGCTTCTCAGACATTTCAGTGGAAGTGGTTTTTTAAGTGCTCTGGAGTCATTTCGTTGCAAGCGGGTTTTTACATACTTCTCAGTCATTTAATTGGGTGCCGGTTTTTAAGTGCTCTAGAGTCATTTCGTTGCAAGCGGGTTTTTAAGTGCTCTGGAGTCATTTCTTTGCTAGTCGGTTTTTACATGCTTCTCAGACATTTCAGTGGAAGTGGTTTTTTAAGTGCTCTGGAGTCATTTCGTTGCAAGCGGGTTTTTACATACTTCTCAGTCATTTAATTGGGTGCCGGTTTTTAAGTGCTCTAGAGTCATTTCGTTGCAAGCGGGTTTTTAAGTGCTCTGGAGTCATTTCGTTGCAAGCGGGTTTTTAAGTGCTCTGGAGTCCTTTTGTTGGAAGTGGGTTTTTAAGTGTTCTCGAGTCATTTCGATGCAAGCAGGTTTTTACATACTTCATAGACATTTAAATGGATGCAGGTACTTTAAGTGCTCTGGTGTCATTTGGTTGCAAGCGTGTTTTTAAGTGCTCTGGAGTCTTTTCTTTGGAAGCGGGTTTTTAAGTTCTCTGGAGTCATTTTGTTGCAAGAGGTTTTTAAGTGCTTTGGAGACATTTCGTTGCCAGTGGGTTTATACATACTTCTCAGACATTTCACTGGAAGCGGGTTTTTACTTGATCTGGAGTTATTTCGTTGCAAGCGGGTTTTTGCGTGCCCTGGAGACATTTCCTTGCAAGCGGGTTTTTACATTCTTCTCAGAAATTTCAATGGATGCGGGTTTTTTGAGTGCTCTGGAGTCATTTCATTGCAAGCGGTTTTTAAGTGCTCTGGAGTCATTTCATTGCAAGCAGGTTTTTAAGTGCTTTGGAGTCATTTCATTCAAGCGGTTTTTTACACACTTATCAGACATTTCATTGGAAGCGGGTTTTTTAAGTGCTCTGGAGTCATTGCATTGCAAGCAGTTTTTTAGGTGCTCTGCAGTCATTTCTTTGCAAGCAGGTTATTATATACATCTCAGACATTTCAATGAAAGCGGGTTTTTAAGTGCTCTGGAGTCATTTCGTTGCAAGCGGGTTTTTAAGTGCTTTGGAGTCATTTCATGGCAAGCGGTTTTTTACATACTTATCAGACATTTCATTGGAAGCGGGTTTTTTAAGTGCTCTGGAGTCAATTTCTTGCAAGCGGGTTTTTAAGTGCTTTGAAGTCATTTCGTTGCATTCGGTTTTTTACACACATATCAGACATTTCATTGGAAGAGGGTTTTTTAAGTGCTCTGGAGTCATTGCATTGCAAGCGGGTTTTTCATTGCTCTGGAGTCATTTCGTTGCATACGGGTTTTTAGGTGCTCTGCAGTCATTTCTTTGCAAGCAGGTTATTATATACATCTCAGACATTTCAATGGAAGCGGGTTTTTACTTGATCTGGAGTTATTTCATTGCAAGCGGGTTTTTGCGTGCCCTGGAGACATTTCTTGCAAGCGGGTTTTTACATTCTTCTCAGAAATTTCAATGGATGCGGGTTTTTTGAGTGCTCTGGAGTCATTTCATTGCAAGCGGTTTTTAAGTGCTCTGGAGTCATTTCATTGCAAGCAGGTTTTTAAGTGCTTTGGAGTCATTTCATTCAAGCGGTTTTTTACACACTTATCAGACATTTCATTGAAAGCGGGTTTTTTAAGTGCTCTGGAGTCATTGCATTGCAAGCGGGTTTTTAGGTGCTCTGCAGTCATTTCTTTGCAAGCAGGTTATTATATACATCTCAGACATTTCAATGAAAGCGGGTTTTTAAGTGCTCTGGAGTCATTTCGTTGCAAGCGGGTTTTTAAGTGCTTTGGAGTCATTTCGTTGCATTCGGTTTTTTACACACATATCAGACATTTCATTGGAAGAGGGTTTTTTAAGTGCTCTGGAGTCATTGCATTGCAAGCGGGTTTTTCGTTGCTCTGGAGTCATTTTGTTGCATACGGGTTTTTAGGTGCTCTGCAGTCATTTCTTTGCAAGCAGGTTATTATATACATCTCAGACATTTCAATGGAAGCGGGTTTTTAAGTGCTCTTTAGTCATTTCGTTGCAAGCGGGTTTTTAAGTGCTCTGGAGTCATTTCGTTGCAAGCAGGTTTTTAAGTGCTCTGGAGTCTTTTTGTTGGAAGTGGGTTTTTAAGTGCTCTAGAGTCATTTCGATGCCAGCAGGTTTTTACATACTTATCAGACATTTCACTGGAAGCGGGTTTTTTAAGTGCTCCTGAGTCATTTTGTTGCAAGCGGGTTTTTAAGTGCTCTGGAGTCATTTCGTTGTATACGGGTTTTTAGGTGCTCTGCAGTCACTTCTTTGCAAGCAGGTTTTTACATACTTCTCACACATTTAAATGGGTGTGGGTATTTTAATTGCTCTGGAGTCATTTCGTAGCAAGCGGGTTTTTAAGTGCTCAGGAGTCTTTTCATTGGAATCAGGTTTTTAAGTGCTCTGGAGTCAGTTCCTTGCATACGGGTTTTTAGGTGCTCTGCAGTCACTTCTTTGCAAGCAAGTTTTTATATACTTCTCAGACATTTCAATGGAAGCGGGTTTTTTAAGTGCTCTGGAGTCTTTGCTTTGCAAGTGTGTTTTTAAGTGCTCTGGAGTCATTTCGTTGCAAGCGGGTTTTTACGTGCTCTGGAGTCATTTTGTTGCAAGCAGGTTTTTAAGTGCTCGGCAGGCTTTTCGTTGGAAGCGGGTTTTTAAGTGTTCTGGAGTCATTTCATTGCAAGCCGATTTTTAAGTGCTCTGGAGTCATTTTGTTGCAAGCAGGTTTTGAAGTGCTCTGCAGGCTTTTCGTTGGAAGCGGGTTTTTAAGTGTTCTGGAGTCATTTCGTTGCAAGCGGATTTTTAAGTGCTCTGGAGTATTTTCGTTGGAAGCGGGTTTTAAGTGTTCTGGAGTCATTTCGTTGCAAGCGGGTTTTTAAGTGCTCTGGAGTCTTTTCGTTGGAAGCGGGTTTTTAAGTGTTCTGGAGTCATTTCGTTGCAAGCGGGTTTTTAAGTGCTCTGGAGTCTTTTCGTTGCAAGTGGGTTTTTAAGTGCTCTGGATTCATTTCGTTGCAAGCGGGTTTTTAAGTGATCTGGAGCCATTTTGTTGCAAGCGGGTTTTTTCATACTTCTCAGACATTTAGCTGGACGCGGGTTTTTAAGTGCTCTGGAGTCATTTCGTTGCAAGCGGGCTTTTACTTTCGCTGGAGTCATTTCTTTTCAAGGGGGTTTTTACATACTTCTCAGACATTTCAGTGGAAGCGGGTTTTTAAGTGTTCTGGAGTTATTTCATTGCAAGCGGGTTTTTACATACTTCTCAGACATTTCTCTGGAAGCAAGTTTTTAAGTGCTCTGGAGTCATTTCGTTGCCAGCGGGTTTTTAGGTGCTCTGGAGTCATTTCGTTGCAAGCGGGTTTTTATATACTTCTCAGAGATTTCAGTGAAAGCGTGTTTTTAATTGCTCTGGAGTCATTTCGTTGCAATCGGGTTTTTACATACTTTTCAGACATTTCACTGGAAGCGGTTTTAAAGTCCTCTGGAGTTATTTCATTGCAAGCGGGTTTTTACATACTTCTCAGACATTTCTCTGGAAGCAAGTTTTTAAGTGCTCTGGAGTCATTTCGTTGCAAGCGGGTTTTTAAGTGCTCTGGAGTCATTTCTTTGCTAGTCGGTTTTTACATGCTTCTCAGACATTTCAGTGGAAGTGGTTTTTTAAGTGCTCTGGAGTCATTTCGTTGCAAGCGGGTTTTTACATACTTCTCAGACATTTAATTGGGTGCCGGTTTTTTAAGTGCTCTGGAGTCATTTCGTTGCAAGCGGGTTTTTAAGTGCTCTGGAGTCTTTTTGTTGGAAGTGGGTTTTTAAGTGTTCTCGAGTCATTTCGATGCAAGCAGGTTTTTACATACTTCACAGACATTTAAAAGGATGCAGGTACTTTAAGTGCTCTGGAGTCATTTGGTTGCAAACGTGTTTTTAAGTGCTCTGGAGTCTTTTCATTGGAAGTGGGTTTTTAAGTGCTCTGGAGTCATTTTGTTGCAAGAGGTTTTTAAGTGTTTTGGAGACATTTCGTTGCCAGTGGGTTTATACATACTTCTCAGACATTTCACTGGATGCGGGTTTTTATTTGATCTGGAGTCATTTCGTTGCAAGCGGGTTTTTACATGCTTCTCTGACATTTAATTGGGTGCCGGTTTTTTAAGTGCTCTAGAGTCATTTCGTTGCAAGCGGCTTTTTAAGTGCTCTGGAGTCATTTCGTTGCAAGCGGGTTTTCAAGTGCTCTGGAGTCTTTTTGTTGGAAGCGGGTTTTTAAGTGTTCTTGAGTCATTTCGATGCAAGCAGGTTTTTACATACTTCACAGACATTTAAATGGATGCAGGTACTTTAAGTGCTCTGGAGTCATTTGGTTGCAAGCGTGTTTTTAAGTGCTCTGGAGTCTTTTCATTGGAAGCGGGTTTTTAAGTGCTCTGGAGTCATTTTGTTGCAAGAGGTTTTTAAGTGCTTTGGAGACATATCGTTGCCAGTGGGTTTATACATACTTCTCAGACATTTCACTGGAAGCGGCTTTTTATTTGATCTGGAGTCATTTCGTTGCAAGCGGGTTTTTACGTGCCCTGGAGTCATTTCGTTGCAGGCAAGTTTTTACATACTTCTCAGAAATTTCAATGGATGCGGGTTTTTTGAGTGCTTTGGAGTCATTTCATTGCAAGCGGTTTTTAAGTGCTCTGGAGTCATTTCGTTGCATGCGGGTTTTTAAGTGCTTTGGAGTCATTTCATTCAAGCGGTTTTTTACACACTTATCAGACATTCCATTGGAAGCGGGTTCTTTACGTGCTCTGGAGTCAATTCGTTGCAAGCGGGATTTTAAGTGCTTTGGAGTCATTTCATTGCAAGCGGTTTTTTACACACTTATCAGACATTTCATTGGAAGCGGTTTTTTTAAGTGCTCTGGAGTCTATTCGTTGCAAGCGGGTTTTTAAGTGCTTTGGAGTCATTTTGTTGCAATCGGGTTTTTACATACTTCTCAGACATTTCAGTGGAAGCGAGTTTTTAAGTGCTCTGGAGTCATTTCGTTGCAAGCGCGTTTTTATATACTTCTCAGACATTTCACTAGAAGCGGGTTTTTAATTGCTCTGGAGTCATTTCGTTGCAAGCGGGTTTTTAAGTGCTCTAGAGTAATTTCGTTGCAAGCAGGTTTTTAAGTGCTCTGGAGTCTTTTTGTTGGAAGTGGGTTTTTAAGTGCTCTAGTGTCATTTCGATGCCAGCAGGTTTTTACATACTTATCAGACATTTCACTGGAAGCAGGTTTTTTAAGTGCTCCTGAGTCATTTTGTTGCAAGCGGGTTTTTAAGTGCTCTGGAGTCATTTCATTGCATACGGGTTTTTAGGTGCTCCGCAGTCATTTCTTTGAAAGCAGGTTTTTACATACTTCTCACACATTTAAATGGGTGCGGGTATTTTAAGTGCTCTGGAGTCATTTCGTAGCAAGCGGGTTTTTAAGTGCTCTGGAGTCTTTTCGTTGGAAGCGGGTTTTTAAGTGCTCTGGAGTCAGTTCTTTGCATACGGGTTTTTAGGGGCTCTGCAGTCATTTCTTCGCAAGCAGGTTACTATATACATCTCAGACATTTCAATGGAAGCGGGTTTTTTAAGTGCTCTGGAGTCATTGCGTTGCAAGCGGGTTTTTAAGTGCTCTGGAGTCATTTCGTTGCAAGTGTGTTTTTAAGTGCTCTGGAGTCATTTCGTTGCTACTGGGTTTTTACATACTTCTCAGACATTTCACTGGAAGCGGGTTTTTTAAGTGCTCTGGAGTCATTTCTTTGCAAGCGGGTTTTTACATACTTCTCAGACATTTCACTTGGAAGCGGGTTTTTAATTGCTCTGGAGTTATTTTGTTGCAGGCGGGTTTTTACATACTTCTCAGACATTTCACTGGAAGCAAGTTTTTAAGTGCTCTGGAGTTATTTCGTTGCAAGCAGATTTTTAAGTTCTCTGAAGTCTTGTCGTTGCAAGCGGGTTTTTAAGTACTCTGGAGTCATTTCTTTGCAAGCGAGTTTTTACATACTTCTCAGGCATTTCACTGGAAGCGAGTTTTTAATTGATCTGGAGTCATTTCGTTGCAAGCGGGCTTTTATGTTCGCTGGAGTCATTTCTTTTCAAGGGGGTTTTTACATACTTCTCAGACATTTCAGTGGAAGCGGGTTTTTAAGTGCTATGGAGTTATTTCGTTGCAAGCGGTTTTTTACATACTTATCAGACATTTCATTGGAAGCGGGTTTTTTAAGTGCTCTGGAGTCAATTTGTTGCAAGCGGGTTTTTAAGTGCTTTGGAGTCATTTCGTTGCATTCGGTTTTTTACACACATATCAGACATTTCATTGGAAGAGGGTTTTTTAAGTGCTCTGGAGTCATTGCATTGCAAGCGGGTTTTTAGTTGCTCTGGAGTCATTTCGTTGCATACGGGTCTTTAGGTGCTCTGCAGTCATTTCTTTGCAAGCAGGTTATTATATACATCTCAGACATTTCAATGGAAGCGGGTTTTTAAGTGCTCTGGAGACATTTCGTTGCAAGCGGGTTTTTAAGTGCTCTGGAGTCATTTCGTTGCAAGCAGGTTTTTAAGTGCTCTGGAGTCTTTTTGTTGGAAGTGGGTTTTTAAGTGCTCTCGAGTCATTTCGATGCCAGCAGGTTTTTACATACTTATCAGACATTTCACTGGAAGCGGGTTTTTTAAGTGCTCCTGAGTCATTTTGTTGCAAGCGGGTTTTTAAGTGCTCTGTTGTCATTTCGTTGCATACAGGTTTTTAGGTGCTCTGCAGTCACTTCTTTGCAAGCAGGTTTTTACATACTTCTCACACATTTAAATGGGTGCGGGTATTTTAAGTGCTCTGGAGTCATTTCGTAGCAAGCGGGTTTTTAAGTGCTCTGGAGTCTTTTCGTTGGAATCAGGTTTTTAAGTGCTCTGGAGTCAGTTCCTTGTATACGGGTTTTATGTGCTCTGCAGTCACTTCTTTTCAAGCAAGTTTTTATATACTTCTCAGACATTTCAATGGAAGCGGGTTTTTTAAGTGCTCTGGAGTCATTTCGTTGCCAGCGGGTTTTTAGGTGCTCTGGAGTCATTTCGTTGCAAGCGGGTTTTTAAGTGCTCTGGAGTCATTTTGTTGCAAGCGGGTTTTTTCATACTTCTCAGACATTTAGCTGGACGCGGGTTTTTTAAGTGCTCTGGAGTCATTTCGTTGCAAGCGGGCTTTTACGTTCGCTGGAGTCATTTCTTTTCAAGGGGGTTTTTACATACTTCTCAGACATTTCAGTGGAAGCGGGTTTTTAAGTGCTCTGGAGTTATTTCATTGCAAGAGGGTTTTTATATACTTCTCAGACATTTCAATGGAAGCGGGTTTTTTAAGTGCTCTGGAGTCATTGCGTTGCAAGCGGGTTTTTAAGTGCTCTGGAGTCATTTCGTTGCAAGTGTGTTTTTAAGTGCTCTGGAGTCATTTCGTTGCTACTGGGTTTTTACATACTTCTCAGACATTTCACTGGAAGCGGGTTTTTTAAGTGCTCTGGAGTCATTTCTTTGCAAGCGGGTTTTTACATACTTCTCAGACATTTCAGTTGGAAGCGGGTTTTTAATTGCTCTGGAGTTATTTTGTTGCAGGCGGGTTTTTACTTACTTCTCAGACATTTCACTGGAAGCGGTTTCAAGTCCTCTGGAGTTATTTCATTGCAAGCGGGTTTTTACATACTTCTCAGACATTTGACTGGAAGCGGGTTTTTAAGTCCTCTGGAGTCATTTCGTTGCAAGCGGCTTTTTACATACTTCTCAGTCATTTAATTGGATGCCAGTTTTTAAGTGCTCTGGAGTTATTTCGTTGCAAGCGGGTTTTTAAGTTCTCTGAAGTCTTTTCGTTGCAAGCGGGTTTTTAAGTACTCTGGAGTCATTTCTTTGCAAGCGAGTTTTTACATACTTCTCAGGCATTTCACTGAAAGCGAGTTTTTAATTGATTTGGAGTCATTTCGTTGCAAGCGGGCTTTTATGTTCGCTGGAGTCATTTCTTTTCAAGGGGGTTTTTACATACTTCTCAGACATTTCAGTGGAAGCGGGGTTTAAGTGCTATGGAGTTATTTCGTTGCAAGCGGGTTTTTACATACTTCTCAGACATTTCACTGGAAGCGAGTTTTTAAGTGCTCTGGAGTCATTTCGTTGCCAGCGGGTTTTTAGGTGCTCTGGAGTCATTTCGTTGCAAGCGGTTTTTTATATACTTCTCAGACATTTCAGTGAAAGCGGGTTTTTAATTGCTCTGGAGTCATTTCGTTGCAAGCGGGTTTTTACATACTTCTCAGACATTTCACTGGAAGCGGTTTCAAGTCCTCTGGAGTTATTTCATTGCAAGCGGGTTTTTACATACTTCTCAGACATTTGACTGGAAGCGGGTTTTTAAGTCCTCTGGAGTCATTTCGTTGCAAGCGGGTTTTTAAGTGCTCTGGAGTCATTTCTTTGCTAGTCGATTTTTACATGCTTCTCAGACATTTCAGTGGAAGTGGTTTTTTAAGTGCTCTGGAGTCATTTCGTTGCAAGCGGCTTTTTACATACTTCTCAGTCATTTAATTGGATGCCAGTTTTTAAGTGCTCTAGAGTCATTTCGTTGCAAGCGGGTTTTTAAGTGCTCTGGAGTCATTTCGTTGCAAGCGGGTTTTTAAGTGCTCTGGAGTCCTTTTGTTGGAAGTGGGTTTTTAAGTGTTCTCAAGTCATTTCGATGCAAGCAGGTTTTTACATACTTCACAGACATTTAAATGGATGTAGGTACTTTAAGTGCTCTGGTGTCATTTGGTTGCAAGCGTGTTTTTAAGTGCTCTGGAGTCTTTTCTTTGGAAGCGGGTTTTTAAGTGCTCTGGAGTCATTTTGTTGCAAGAGGTTTTTAAGTGCTTTGGAGACATTTCGTTGCCAGTGGGTTTATACATACTTCTCAGACATTTCACTGGAAGCGGGTTTTTACTTGATCTGGAGTTATTTCGTTGCAAGCGGGTTTTTACGTGCCCTGGAGTCATTTCCTTGCAAGCGGGTTTTTACATACTTCTCAGAAATTTCAATGGATGCGGGTTTTTTGAGTGCTCTGGAGTCATTTCATTTCAAGCGGTTTTAAAGTGCTCTGGAGTCATTTCATTGCAAGCAGGTTTTTAAGTGCTTTGGAGTCATTTCATTCAAGCGGTTTTTTACACACTTATCAGACATTTCATTGGAAGCGGGTTTTTTAAGTGCTCTGGAGTCAATTCGTTGCAAGCGGGTTTTTAAGTGCTTTGGAGTCATTTCATGGCAAGCGGTTTTTTACATACTTTTCAGACATTTCATTGGAAGCGGGTTTTTTAAGTGCTCTGGAGTCAATTCGTTGCAAGCGGGTTTTTAAGTGCTTTGGAGTCATTTCGTTGCATACGGGTTTTTAGGTGCTCTGCAGTCATTTCTTTGCAAGCAGGTTATTATATACATCTCAGACATTTCAATGGAAGCGGGTTTTTAAGTACTCTGGAGTCATTTCGTTGCAAGTGTGTTTTTAAGTGCTCTGGAGTCATTTCGTTGCTACTGGGTTTTTACATACTTCTCAGACATTTCACTGGAACCGGGTTTTTAATTGATCTGGAGTCATTTCGTTGCAAGCGGGTTTTTACGTGCTCTGGAGTCATTTTGTTGCAAGCAGGTTTTTACATGCTTCTCAGACATTTTACTGGAAGCAGGTTTTTAATTGGTCTGGAGTCATTTCATTGCAAGCGGGTTTTTAAGTGCTCTGGAGTCATTTCGTTGCAAGCAGGTTTTTAAGTGCTCTAGAGTCTTTTGGTTGGAAGTGGGTTTTTATGTGCTCCCGAGTCTTTTCGATGCAAGCAGATTTTTACATACTTATCAGACATTTCACTGGAAGCAGGTTTTTTAAGTGCTCCTAAGTCATTTTGTTGCAAGCGGGTTTTTAAGTGCTCTGGAGTCATTTCGTTGCATACGGGTTTTTAGGTGCTCTGCAGTCACTTCTTTGCAAGCAGTTTTTTACATACTTCTCACACATTTAAATGGGTGCTGGTATTTTAAGTGCTCTGGAGTCATTTCGTAGCAAGCGGGTTTTTAAGTGCTCTGGAGTCTTTTCGTTGGAAGCAGGTTTTTAAGTGCTCTGGAGTCAGTTCTTTGCATACGGGTTTTTAGGTGCTCTGCAGTCACTTCTTTGCAAGCAGGTTTTTATATACTTCTCAGACATTTCAATGGAAGCGGGTTTTTTAAGTGCTCTAGAGTCTTTGCGTTGCAAGTGTGTTTTTAAGTGCTCTGGAGTTATTTCGTTGCAAGCGGGCTTTTACGTTCGCTGGAGTCATTTCTTTTCAAGGGGGTTTTTACATACTTCTCAGACATTTCAGTTGAAGCGGGTTTTTAAGTGCTCTGGAGTTATTTTATTGCAAGCGGGTTTTTACATACTTCTCAGACATTTCTCTGGAAGCGAGTTTTTAAGTGCTCTGGAGTCATTTCGTTGCCAGCGGGTTTTTAGGTGCTCTGGAGTCATTTCGTTGCAAGCGGGTTTTTATATACTTCTCAGACATTTCAGTGAAAGCGGGTTTTTAATTGCTCTGGAGTCATTTCTTTGCAAGCGGGTTTTTACATACTTCTCAGACATTTCACTGGAAGCGGTTTTAAAGTCCTCTGGAGTTATTTCATTGCAAGCGGGTTTTTACATACTTCTCAGACATTTGACTAGAAGCGGGTTTTTAAGTGCTCTGGAGTCATTTCGTTGCAAGCGGGTTTTTAAGTGCTCTTGAGTCATTTCTTTGCTAGTCGGTTTTTACATGCTTCTCAGACATTTCAGTGGAAGTTGTTTTTTAAGTGCTCTGGAGTCATTTCGTTGCAAGCGGGTTTTTACATACTTCTCAGACATTTAATTGGGTGCCGGTTTTTTAAGTGCTCTGGAGTCATTTCGTTGCAAGCGGGTTTTTAAGTGCTCTGGAGTCTTTATGTTGGAAGTGGGTTTTTAAGTGTTCTTGAGTCATTTCGATGCAAGCAGGTTTTTACAAACTTCACAGACATTTAAATGGATGCAGGTACTTTAAGTGCTCTGGAGTCATTTGGTTGCAAGCGTGTTTTTAAGTGCTCTGGAGTCTTTTCATTGGAAGCGGGTTTTTAAGTGCTCTGGAGTCATTTTGTTGCAAAAGGTTTTTAAGTGCTTTGGAGACATATCGTTGCCAGTGGGTTTATACATACTTCTCAGACATTTCACTGGAAGCTGGTTTTTACTTGATCTGGAGTTATTTCGTTGCAAGCGGGTTTTTACGTGCCCTGGAGTCATTTCCTTGCAAGCGGGTTTTTACATAATTCTCAGAAATTTCAATGGATGCGGGTTTTTTGAGTGCTCTGGAGTCATTTCATTGCAAGCGGTTTTTAAGTGCTCTGGAGTCATTTCATTGCAAGCAGGTTTTTAAGTGCTTTGGAGTCATTTCATTCAAGCGGTTTTTTACACACTTATCAGACATTTCATTGGAAGCGGGTTTTTTAAGTGCTCTGGAGTCAATTCGTTGCAAGCGGGTTTTTAAGTGCTTTGGAGTCATTTCATGGCAAGCGGTTTTTTACATACTTTTCAGACATTTCATTGGAAGCGGGTTTTTTAAGTGCTCTGGAGTCAATTCGTTGCAAGCGGGTTTTTAAGTGCTTTGGAGTCATTTCGTTGCATACGGGTTTTTAGGTGCTCTGCAGTCATTTCTTTGCAAGCAGGTTATTATATACATCTCAGACATTTCAATGGAAGCGGGTTTTTAAGTGCTCTGGAGTCATTTCGTTGCAAGTGTGTTTTTAAGTGCTCTGGAGTCATTTCGTTGCTACTGGGTTTTTACATACTTCTCAGACATTTCACTGGAACCGGGTTTTTAATTGATCTGGAGTCATTTCGTTGCAAGCGGGTTTTTACGTGCTCTGGAGGCATTTTGTTGCAAGCAGGTTTTTACATGCTTCTCAGACATTTTACTGGAAGCAGGTTTTTAATTGGTCTGGAGTCATTTCGTTGGAAGCAGGTTTTTAAGTGCTCTAGAGTCTTTTGGTTGGAAGTGGGTTTTTATGTGCTCCCGAGTCTTTTCGATGCAAGCAGGTTTTTACATACTTATCAGACATTTCACTGGAAGCAGGTTTTTTAAGTGCTCCTAAGTCATTTTGTTGCAAGCGGGTTTTTAAGTGCTCTGGAGTCATTTCGTTGCATACGGGTTTTTAGGTGCTCTGCAGTCACTTCTTTTCAAGCAGTTTTTTACATACTTCTCACACATTTAAATGGGTGCGGGTGTTTTAAGTGCTCTGGAGTCATTTCGTAGCAAGCGGGTTTTTAAGTGCTCTGGAGTCTTTTCGTTGGAAGCAGGTTTTTAAGTGCTCTGGAGTCAGTTCTTTGCATACGGGTTTTTAGGTGCTCTGCAGTCACTTCTTTGCAAGCAGGTTTTTATATACTTCTCAGACATTTCAATGGAAGCGGGTTTTTTAAGTGCTCTAGAGTCTTTGTGTTGCAAGTGTGTTTTTAAGTGCTCTGGAGTCATTTCGTTGCAAGCGGGTTTTTAAGTGCTCTGGAGTCTTTTCGTTGGAAGCGGGTTTTTAAGTGTTCTGGAGTCATTTCGTTGCAAGCGGGTTTTTAAGTGCTCTGGAGTCTTTTCGTTGCAAGTGGGTTTTTAAGTGCTCTGGATTCATTTCATTGCAAGCGGGTTTTTAAGTGCTCTGGAGTCATTTTGTTGCAAGCGGGTTTTTTCATACTTCTCAGACATTTAGCTGGACGCGGGTTTTTAAGTGCTCTGGAGTCATTTCGTTGCAAGCGGACTTTTACGTTCGCTGGAGTCATTTCTTTTCAAGGGGGTTTTTACATACTTCTCAGACATTTCAGTGGAAGCGGGTTTTTAAGTGCTCTGGAGTTATTTTATTGCAAGCGGGTTTTTACATACTTCTCAGACATTTCTCTGGAAGCGAGTTTTTAAGTGCTCTGGAGTCATTTCATTGCCAGCGGGTTTTTAGGTGCTCTGGAGTCATTTCGTTGCAAGCGGGTTTTTATATACTTCTCATACATTTCAGTGAAAGCGGGTTTTTAATTGCTCTGGAGTCATTTCTTTGCAAGCGGGTTTTGACATACTTCTCAGACATTTCACTGGAAGCGGTTTTAAAGTCCTCTGGAGTTATTTCATTGCAAGCGGGTTTTTACATACTTCTCAGACATTTGACTAGAAGCGGGTTTTTAAGTGCTCTGGAGTCATTTCGTTGCAAGCGGGTTTTTAAGTGCTCTTGAGTCATTTCTTTGCTAGTCGGTTTTTACATGCTTCTCAGACATTTCAGTGGAAGTGGTTTTTTAAGTGCTCTGGAGTCATTTCGTTGCAAGCGGGTTTTTACATACTTCTCAGACATTTAATTGGGTGCCGGTTTTTTAAGTGCTCTAGAGTCATTTCGTTGCAAGCGGGTTTTTAAGTGCTCTGGAGTCTTTTCATTGGAAGCGGGTTTTTAAGTGCTCTGGAGTCATTTGGTTGCAAGACGTTTTTAAGTCCTTTGGAGACATTTCGTTGCCAGTGGTTTTATACATACTTCTCAGACATTTCACTGGAAGCAGGTTTTTATTTGATCTGGAGTCATTTCGTTGCAAGCGTGTTTTTACATACTTCTCAGACATTTAATTGGGTGCCGGTTTTTTAAGTGCTCTAGAGTCATTTCGTTGCAAGCGGGTTTTTAAGTGCTCTGGAGTCATTTCGTTGCAAGCGGGTTTTTAAGTGCTCTGGAGTCTTTTTGTTGGAAGTGGGTTTTTAAGTGTTCTTGAGTCATTTCGATGCAAGCAGGTTTTTACATACTTCACAGACATTTAAATGGATGCAGGTACTTTAAGTGCTCTGGAGTCATTTGGTTGCAAGCGTGTTTTTAAGTGCTCTGGAGTCTTTTCATTGGAAGCGGGTTTTTAAGTGCTCTGGAGTCATTTTGTTGCAAGAGGTTTTTAAGTGCTTTGGAGACATATCGTTGCCAGTGGGTTTATACATACTTCTCAGACATTTCACTGGAAGCGGCTTTTTATTTGATCTGGAGTCATTTTGTTGCAAGCGGGTTTTTACGTGCCCTGGAGTCATTTCGTTGCAAGCGGGTTTTTACATACTTCTCAGAAATTTCAATGGATGAGGGTTTTTTGAGTGCTCTGGAGTCATTTCATTGCAAGCGGTTTTTAAGTGCTCTGGAGTCATTTCGTTGCATGCGGGTTTTTAAGTGCTTTGGAGTCATTTCATTCAAGCGGTTTTTTACACACTTATCAGACATTCCATTGGAAGCGGGTTCTTTAAGTCCTCTGGAGTCAATTCGTTGCAAGCGGGATTTTAAGTTCTTTGGAGTCATTTCATTGCAAGCGGTTTTTTACACACTTATCAGACATTTCATTGGAAGCGGGTTTTTTAAGTGCTCTGGAGTCTATTCGTTGCAAGCGGGTTTTTAAGTGCTTTGGAGTCATTTTGTTGCAATCGGGTTTTTACATACTTCTCATACATTTCACTGGAAGCGAGTTTTTAAGTGCTCTGGAGTCATTTCGTTGCAAGCGGGTTTTTATATACTTCTCAGACATTTCACTAGAAGCGGGTTTTCAATTGTTCTGTAGTCATTTCGTTGCAAGCGGGTTTTTAAGTGCTCTGGAGACATTTCGTTGCAAGCAGGTTTTTAAGTGCTCTGGAGTCTTTTTGTTGGAAGTGGGTTTTTAAGTGCTCTCGAGTCATTTCGATGCAAGCAGGTTTTTACATACTATTCAGACATTTCACTGGAAGCGGGTTTTTTAAGTGCTCTGGAGTCATTGCGTTGCAAGCGGGTTTTTAAGTGCTATGGAGTCATTTCGTTGCAAGTGTGTTTTTAAGAGGTCTGGAGTCATTTCGTTGCTACTGGGTTTTTACATACTTCTCAGACATTTCACTGGAAGCAGGTTTTTTAAGTGCTCTTGAGTCATTTTGTTCCAAGCGGGTTTTTAAGTGCTCTGGAGTCATTTCGTTACATACGGGTTGTTAGGTGCTCTGCAGTCATTTCTTTGCAAGCAGGTTTTTACATACTTCTCACACATTTAAATGGGTGCGGGTATTTTAAGTGCTCTGGAGTCATTTCGTAGCAAGCGGGTTTTTAAGTGCTCTGGAGTCTCTTCATTGGAAGCGGGTTTTTAAGTGCTCTGGAGTCAGTTCTTTGCATACAGGTTTTTAGGTGCTCTGCAGTCATTTCTTTGCAAGCAGGTTTTTATATAATTCTCAGACATTTCAATAGAAGCGGGTTTTTTAAGTGCTCTGGAGTCATTGCGTTGCAAGTGGGGTTTTAATTGATCTGGAGTCATTTGGTTGCAAGCGGGTTTTTATGTGCTCTGGAGTCATTTTCTTGCAAGCAGGTTTTTACATACTTCTCAGACATTTCACTGGAAGCGGGTTTTTTAAGTGCTCTGGAGTCATTTCTTTGCAAGCGGGTTGTTACATACTTCTCAGACATTTCACTGGAAGCGGGTTTTTTAAGTGTTCTGGAGTCATTTCGTTGCAAGCGGGTTTTTAAGTGCTCCAGAGTCTTTTCGTTGGAAGCGGGTTTTTCAGTGCTCTGGAGTCATTTCGTTGCAAGCGGTTTTTAAGTGCTCTGGAGTCATTTCTTGCAAGCGAGTTTTTACATACTTCTCAGACATTTCACTGGAAGCGGGTTTTTAATTGATCTGGAGTCATTTCGTTGCAAGCGGGCTTTTACGTTCGCTGGAGTCATTTCTTTTCAAGGGGTTTTTTACATACTTCTCGGACATTTCAGTGGAAGCGGGTTTTTAAGTGCTCTGGAGTTATTTCGTTGCAAGCGGGTTTTTACATACTTCTCAGACATTTCACTGGATGCGAGTTTTAAAGTGCTCTGGAGTCATTTCATTGCCAGCGGGTTTTTAGGTGCTCTGGAGTCATTTCGTTGCGAGCAGTTTTTTATATACTTCTCAGACATTTCAGTGAAAGCGGGTTTTTAATTGCTCTGGAGTCATTTCGTTGCAAGCGGGTTTTTACATACTTCTCAGACATTTCAGTGGAAGCAGTTTTAAAGTCCTCTGGAGTTATTTCATTGCAAGCGGGTTTTTACATACTTCTCAGACATTTGACTGGAAGCGGTTTTCTAAGTGCTCTGGAGTCATTTCGTTACAAGCGGGTTTTTAAGTGCTCTGGATTCATTTCGTTGCAAGCCGGTTTTTAAGTGCTCTGGAGTCACTTCGTTGCAAGCGGGTTTTTACATACTTCTCAGACATTTAGCTGGAAGTGGGTTTTTTAAGTGCTCTGGAGTCATTTCTTAGCAAGAGGGTTTTTAAGTGCTCTGGATTCATTTCGTTGCAAGCGGGTTTTTAAGTGCTCTGGATTCATTTCGTTGCAAGCGGGTTTTTAAGTGCTCTGGAGTCATTTCGTTGCAAGCGGGTTTTTACATACTTCTCAGACATTTAGCTGGAAGCGGGTTTTTTAAGTGCTCTGGAGTCATTTCGTAGCAAGAGGGTTTTTAAGTGCTCTGGAGTCTATTCGTTGGAAGCGAGTTTTTCAGTGCTCTGGAGTCAGTTCTTTGCATACGGGTTTTTAGGTGCTCTGCAGTCATTTGTTTGCAAGCAGGTTATTATATACATCTCAGACATTTCAATGGAAGCGGGTTTTTTAAGTGCTCTGGAGTCATTGCGTTGCAAGCGGGTTTTTAAGTGCTCTGGAGTCATTTCGTTACAAGTGTGTTTTTAAGTGCTCTGGAGTCATTGCGTTGCTGCTGGGTTTTTACATACTTCTCAGACATTTCACTGGAAGCGGGTTTTTAATTGATCTGGAGTCATTTCATTGCAAGCGGGTTTGTACGTGCTCTGGAGTCATTTTGTTGCAAGCAGGTTTTTACATATTTCTCAGACATTTCACTGGAAGCGGGTTTTTTAAGTGCTCCTGAGTCATTTTGTTGCAAGCGGGTTTTTAAGTGCTCTGGAGTCATTTCGTTGCATACGTGTTTTTAGGTGCTCTGCAGTCATTTCTTTGCAAGCAGGTTTTTACATACTTCTCACACATTTAAATGGGTGTGGGTTTTTTATGTGCTTTCTAGTCATTGCGTTGCAAGCGGGTTTTTAAGTGCTTTGGAGTCATTTTGTCGCAAGAGGGTTTTTACATACTTCTCAGACATTTCACTGGAAGCGGTTTTAAAGTCCTCTGGAGTTATTTCATTGCAAGCGGGTTTTTACATACTTCTCAGACATTTCACTGGAAGCAGGTTTTTATTTGATCTGGAGTCATTTCGTTGCAAGCGGGTTTTTACATACTTCTCAGACATTTAATTGGGTGCCGGTTTTTTAAGTGCTCTAGAGTCATTTCGTTGCAAGCGGGTTTTTAAGTGCTCTAGAGTCTTTTTGTTGCAAGAAGGTTTTTAAGTGCTCTGGAGTCTTTTTGTTGGAAGTGGGTTTTTAAGTGTTCTTGAGACATTTCGATGCATGCAGGTTTTTACATACTTCACAGACATTTAAATGGATGCTCGTACTTTAAATGCTCTGGAGTCATTTGGTTGCAAGCGTGTTTTTAAGTGCTCTGGAGTCTTTTCATTGGAAGCGGGTTTTTAAGTGCTCTGGAGTCATTTGGTTGCAAGAGGTTTTTAAGTGCTTTGGAGACATTTCGTTGCCAGTGGGTTTATACATACTTCTCAGACATTTCACTGGAAACGGGTTTTTATTTGATCTGGAGTCATTTCTTTGCAAGCGGGTTTTTACATACTTCTCAGACATTTAATTGGGTGCCGGTTTTTTAAGTGCTCTAGAGTCATTTCGTTGCAAGCGTGTTTTTAAGTGCTCTGGAGTCTTTTTGTTGGAAGTGGGTTTTTAAGTGTTCTCGAGACATTTCGATGCAAGCAGGTTTTTACATACTTCACAGACATTTAAATGGATGCAGGTACTTTAAGTGCTCTGGAGTCATTTGGTTGCAAGCATGTTTTTAAGTGCTCTGGAGTCTTTTCATTGGAAGCGGGTTTTTAAGTGCTCGGTAGTCATTTTGTTGCAAGAGGTTTTTAAGTGCTTTGGAGACATTTCGTTGCCAGTGGGTTTATACATACTTCTCAGACATTTCACTGGAAGCAGGTTTTAATTTGATCTGGAGTCATTTCGTTGCAAGCGGGTTTTTACATACTTCTCAGACATTTAACTGGGTGCCGGTTTTTTAAGTGCTCTAAAGTCATTTTGTTGCAAGCGGGTTTTTAAGTGCTCTGGAGTCATTTCGTTGCAAGCGGTTTTTAAGTGCTCTGGAGTCATTTCGTTGCAAGCGGGTTTTTAAGTGCTTTGGAGTCATTTCATTCAAGCGGTTTTTTACACACTTATCAGACATTCCATTGGAAGCAGGTTCTTTAAGTGCTCTGGAGTCAATTCGTTGCAAGCGGGTTTTTAAGTGCTTTGGAGTCATTTCATTGCAAGCGGTTTTTTACACACTTATCAGACATTTCATTGGAAGCAGGTTTTTTAAGTGCCCTGGAATCTATTCGTTGCAAGCGGCTTTTTAAGTGCTTTGGAGTCATTTTGTTGCAATCGGGTTTTTACATACTTCTCAGACATTTCAGTGGAAGCGAGTTTTTAAGTGCTCTGGAGTCATTTCATTTCAAGCGGGTTTTTCTATACTTCTCAGACATTTCACTAGAAGCGGGTTTTTAATTGCTCTGGAGTCCTTTCATTGCAAGCGGGTTTTTACGTGCTCTGGAGTCATTTCGTTGCAAGCAGGTTTTTAAGTGCTCTCGAGTCATTTCGATGCCAGCAGGTTTTTACATACTTATCAGACATTTCACTGGAAGCAGGTTTTTAATTGCTCTGGATTCATTTCTTTGCAAGCGGGTTGTTACATACTTCTCAGTCATTTCACTGGAAGCAGGTTTTTTAAGTGTTCTGGAGTCATTTCGTTGCAAGCGGGTTTTTAAGTGCTCTGGATTTATTTCGTTGCAAGCGGGTTTTTAAGTGCTCTGGAGTCATTTCGTTGCAAGCGGGTTTTTAAGTGCTCTGGAGTCATTTCGTTGCAAGCGGGTTTTTAAGTGCTCTGGAGTCATTTCGTTGCAAGCGGGTTTTTACATACTTCTCAGACATTTAGCTGGAAGCGGGTTTTTTAAGTGCTCTGGAGTCAGTTCTTTGCATACGGGTTTTTAGGTGCTCTGCAGTCATTTCTTTGCAAGCAGGTTATTATATACATCTCAAACATTTCAATGGAAGCGGGTTTTTTAAGTGCTCTGGAGTCATTGCGTTGCAAGCGGGTTTTTAAGTGCTCTGGAGTCATTTCGTTGCAAGTGTGTTTTTAAGTGCTCTGGAGTCATTGCGTTGCTGCTGGGTTTTTACATACTTCTCAGACATTTCACTGGAAGCGGGTTTTTAATTGATCTGGAGTCATTTCATTGCAAGCGGGTTTGTACGTGCTCTGGAGTCATTTTGTTGCAAGCAGGTTTTTACATATTTCTCAGACATTTCACTGGAAGCAGGTTTTTAATTGCTCTGGAGTCATTTCATTGCAAGCGGGTTTTTAAGTGCTCTGGAGACATTTCGTTGCAAGCAGGTTTTTAAGTGCTCTGGAGTCTTTTTGTTGGAAGTGGGTTTTTAAGTGCTCTCGAGTCATTTCGATGCAAGCAGGTTTTTACATACTTATCAGACATTTCACTGGAAGCGGGTTTTTTAAGTGCTCCTGAGTCATTTTGTTGCAAGCGGGTTTTTAAGTGCTCTGGAGTCATTTCGTTGCATACGTGTTTTTAGGTGCTCTGCAGTCATTTCTTTGCAAGCAGGTTTTTACATACTTCTCACACATTTAAATGGGTGTGGGTTTTTTATGTGCTCTCTAGTCATTGCGTTGCAAGCGGGTTTTTAAGTGCTTTGGAGTCATTTCGTTGCAAGCGGGTTTTTACATACTTCTCAGACATTTCACTGGAAGCGGTTTTAAAGTCCTCTGGAGTTATTTCATTGCAAGCGGGTTTTTACATACTTCTCAGACATTTCACTGGAAGCAGGTTTTTATTTGATCTGGAGTCATTTCGTTGCAAGCGGGTTTTTACATACTTCTCAGACATTTAATTGGGTGCCGGTTTTTTAAGTGCTCTAGAGTCATTTCGTTGCAAGCGGGTTTTTAAGTGCTCTAGAGTCTTTTTGTTGCAAGAAGGTTTTTAAGTGCTCTGGAGTCTTTTTGTTGGAAGTGGGTTTTTAAGTGCTCGGTAGTCATTTTGTTGCAAGAGGTTTTTAAGTGCTTTGGAGACATTTCGTTGCCAGTGGGTTTATACATACTTCTCAGACATTTCACTGGAAGCAGGTTTTAATTTGATCTGGAGTCATTTCGTTGCAAGCGGGTTTTTACATACTTCTCAGACATTTAACTGGGTGCCGGTTTTTTAAGTGCTCTAAAGTCATTTTGTTGCAAGCGGGTTTTTAAGTGCTCTGGAGTCATTTCTTTGCAAGAGGTTTTTAAGTGCTTTGGAGTCATTTCATTGCAAGCGGTTTTTTACACACTTATCAGACATTTCATTGGAAGCAGGTTTTTTAAGTGCTCTGGAGTCTATTCGTTGCAAGCGGCTTTTTAAGTGCTTTGGAGTCATTTTGTTGCAATCGGGTTTTTACATACTTCTCAGACATTTCAGTGGAACCGAGTTTTTAAGTGCTCTGGAGTCATTTCATTGCAAGCGGGATTTTCTATACTTCTCAGACATTTCACTAGAAGCGGGTTTTTAATTGCTCTGGAGTCATTTCATTGCAAGCGGGTTTTTACGTGCTCTTTAGTCTTTTTGTTGGAAGTGGGTTTTTAAGTGCTCTCGAGTCATTTCGATGTCAGCAGGTTTTTACATACTTATCAGACATTTCACTGGAAACAGGTTTTTTAAGTGCTCCTGAGTCATTTTGTTGCAAGCGGGTATTGAAGTGCTCTTGAGTCATTTCATTGCATACGGGTTTTTAGGTGCTCTGCAGTCATTTCTTTGCAAGCAGGTTTTTACATACTTATCACACATTTAAATGGGTGCGGGTATTTTAAGTGCTCTGGAGTCATTTCGTAGCAAGAGGGTTTTTAAGTGCTCTAGAGTCTTTTCGATGGAAGTAGGTTTTTAAGTGCTCTGGAGTCAGTTCTTTGCATACGGGTTTTGAGGTGCTCTGCAGTCATTTCTTTGCAAGCAGGTTTTTATATACATCTCAGACATTTCAATGGAAGCGGGTTTTTTAAGTGCTCTGTAGTCATTGCGTTG
The DNA here is from genome assembly GCF_030254825.1 of Meriones unguiculatus. Taxonomy (NCBI): domain Eukaryota; kingdom Metazoa; phylum Chordata; class Mammalia; order Rodentia; family Muridae; genus Meriones; species Meriones unguiculatus. Next base: position 48,391,932 of record NC_083369.1, on the reverse strand, counting down.
CAAGCGGGTTTTTAAGTGCTATGGAGTCATTTCGTTGCAAGTGTGTTTTTAAGAGGTCTGGAGTCATTTCGTTGCTACTGGGTTTTTACATACTTCTCAGACATTTCACTGGAAGCGGGTTTTTAATTGATCTGGAGTCATTTCGTTGCAAGCGGGTTTTTACGTGCTCTGGAGTCATTTTGTTGCAAGCAGGTTTTTACATGCTTCTCAGACATTTCACTGGAAGCAGGTTTTTAATTGCTATGGAGTCATTTCATTGCAAGCGGGTTTTTAAGTGCTCTGGAGTCATTTTGTTGCAAGAAGGTTTTTACATACTTATCAGACATTTCACTGGAAGCGGGTTTTTTAAGTGCTCCTGAGTCATTTTGTTGCAAGCGGTTTTTTAGTGCTCTGGAGTCATTTCGTTGCATACATGTTTTTAGGTGCTCTGCAGTCATTTCTTTGCAAGCAGGATTTACATACTTCTCACACATTTAAATGGGTGCGGGTATTTTAAGTGCTCTGGAGTCATTTCGTGGCATGCGGGTTTTTACGTGCTCTGGAGTCTTTTCATTGGAAGCGGGTTTTTAAGTGCTCTGGAGTCAGTTCTTTGCATACGGGTTTTTAGGAGCTCTGGAGTCATTTCTTTGCAAGCAGGTTTTTATATACTTCTCAGACATTTCAATGGAAGCGGGTTTTTTAAGTGCTCTGGAGTCATTGCGTTGCAAGCGGTTTTTTTAATTGATCTGGAGTCATTTGGTTGCAAGCGGGTTTTTAGGTGCTCTGGAGTCATTTTGTTGCAAGCAGGTTTTTACATACTTCTCAGACATTTCATTGGAAGCGGGTTTTTTAAGTGCTCTGGAGTCATTTCGTTGCAAGCGGGTTTTTACATACTTCTCAGACATTTCAGTGGAAGCGGGTTTTTAATTGCTCTGGAGTTATTTTGTTGCAGGCGGGTTTTTACATACTTCTCAGACATTTCACTGGAAGCGAGTTTTTAAGTGCTCTGGAGTCATTTCGTTGCAAGCGGGTTTTTTAAGTGCTCTGGAGTCATTTCATTGCAAGCGGGTTTTTAAGTTCTCTGGAGTCTTTTCGTTGCAAGCGGGTTTTTAAGTTCTCTGGAGTCATTTCTTTGCAAGCGGGTTGTTACATACTTCTCAGACATTTCACTGGAAGCGGTTTTTTTAAGTGCTCTGGAGTCATTTCGTTGCAAGCGGGTTTTTAAGTGCTCCGGAGTCTTTTCGTTGGAAGCGTTTTTTTAAGTGATCTGGAGTCATTTCGTTGCAAGCGGTTTTTAAGTGCTCTGGAGTCATTTCTTTCAAGCGAGTTTTTACATACTTCTCAGACATTTCACTGGAAGCGGGTTTTTAATTGAGCGGGAGTCATTTCGTTGCAAGCGGGCTTTTATGTTCACTGGAGTCATTTCTTTTCAAAGGGGTTTTTACATACTTCTCAGACATTTCAGTGGAAGCGGTTTTTTAAGTGCTCTGGAGTCATTTCGTTGCAAGCATGTTTTTGAGTGCTCTGGATTCATTTGGTTGCAAGCGGGTTTTTAAGTGCTCTGGAGTCATTTCGTTGCTTACGGGTTTTTAGGTGCTCTGCAGTCATTTCTTTGCAAGCAGGTTTTTACATACTTCTCACACATTTAAATGGGTGCGGGTATTTTAAGTGCTTTGGTGTTATTTAGTAGCAAGAGGGCTTTTAAGTGCTCTGGAGTCTTTTCGGTGGAAGCGGGTTTTTAAGTGCTCTGGAGTCAGTTCTTTGCACACGGGTTTTTAGGTGCTCTGCAGTCATTTTTTTGCAAGCAGGTTTTTATATACATCTCAGACATTTCAATGGAAGCGGGTTTTTTTAAGTGCTCTGGAGTCATTGCGTTGCAAGCGGGTTTTTAAGTGCTATGGAGTCATTTCGTTGCAAGTGTGTTTTTAAGAGGTCTGGAGTCATTTCGTTGCTACTGGGTTTTTACATACTTCTGAGACATTTCACTGGAAGCGGGTTTTTAATTGATCTGGAGTCATTTCGTTGCAAGCGGGTTTTTACGTGCTCTGGAGTCATTTAGCTGCAAGCAGGTTTTTACATGCTTCTCAGACATTTCACTGGAAGCAGGTTTTTAATTGCTCTGGAGTCATTTCATTGCAAGCGGGTTTTTAAGTGCTCTGGAGTCATTTCGTTGCAAGAAGGTTTTTACATACTTATCAGACATTTCACTGGAAGCGGGTTTTTTAAGTACTCCTGAGTCATTTTGTTGCAAGCAGGTTTTTAAGTGCTCTGGAGTCATTTCGTTGCATACGGGTTTTTAGGTGCTCTGCAGTCATTTCTTTGCAAGCAGGTTTTTACATACTTCTCACATATTTAAATGGGTGCGGGTATTTTAAGTGCTCTGGAGTCATTTCGTGGCAAGCGGGTTTTTAAGTGCTCTGGAGTCTTTTCATTGGAAGTGGGTTTTTAAGTGCTCTGGAGTCAGTTCTTTGCATACGGGTTTTTAGGTGCTCTGCAGTCATTTCTTTGCAAGCAGGTTTTTATATACTTCTCAGACATTTTAATGGAAGCGGGTTTTTTAAGTGCTCTGGAGTCATTGCGTTGCCAGCGGGTTTTTAGGTGCTCTGGAGTCATTTCGTTGCAAGTGTGTGTTAAGAGGTCTGGAGTCATTTCGTTGCTACTGGGTTTTTACATACTTCTCAGACATTTCACTGGAAGCAGGTTTTTAATTGATCTGGAGTCATTTCATTGCAAGCGGGTTTTTACGTGCTCTGGAGTCATTTTGTTGCAAGCAGGTTTTTAAGTGCTCGGCAGGCTTTTCGTTGGAAGCGGGTTTTTAAGTGTTCTGGAGTCATTTCATTGCAAGCCGATTTTTAAGTGCTCTGGAGTCATTTTGTTGCAAGCAGGTTTTGAAGTGCTCTGCAGGCTTTTCGTTGGAAGCGGGTTTTTAAGTGTTCTGGAGTCATTTCGTTGCAAGCGGATTTTTAAGTGCTCTGGAGTATTTTCGTTGGAAGCGGGTTTTAAGTGTTCTGGAGTCATTTCGTTGCAAGCGGGTTTTTAAGTGCTCTGGAGTCTTTTCGTTGGAAGCGGGTTTTTAAGTGTTCTGGAGTCATTTCGTTGCAAGCGGGTTTTTAAGTGCTCTGGAGTCTTTTCGTTGCAAGTGGGTTTTTAAGTGCTCTGGATTCATTTCGTTGCAAGCGGGTTTTTAAGTGATCTGGAGCCATTTTGTTGCAAGCGGGTTTTTTCATACTTCTCAGACATTTAGCTGGACGCGGGTTTTTAAGTGCTCTGGAGTCATTTCGTTGCAAGCGGGCTTTTACTTTCGCTGGAGTCATTTCTTTTCAAGGGGGTTTTTACATACTTCTCAGACATTTCAGTGGAAGCGGGTTTTTAAGTGTTCTGGAGTTATTTCATTGCAAGCGGGTTTTTACATACTTCTCAGACATTTCTCTGGAAGCAAGTTTTTAAGTGCTCTGGAGTCATTTCGTTGCCAGCGGGTTTTTAGGTGCTCTGGAGTCATTTCGTTGCAAGCGGGTTTTTATATACTTCTCAGAGATTTCAGTGAAAGCGTGTTTTTAATTGCTCTGGAGTCATTTCGTTGCAATCGGGTTTTTACATACTTCTCAGACATTTCACTGGAAGCGGTTTTAAAGTCCTCTGGAGTTATTTCATTGCAAGCGGGTTTTTACATACTTCTCAGACATTTCTCTGGAAGCAAGTTTTTAAGTGCTCTGGAGTCATTTCGTTGCAAGCGGGTTTTTAAGTGCTCTGGAGTCATTTCTTTGCTAGTCGGTTTTTACATGCTTCTCAGACATTTCAGTGGAAGTGGTTTTTTAAGTGCTCTGGAGTCATTTCGTTGCAAGCGGGTTTTTACATACTTCTCAGACATTTAATTGGGTGCCGGTTTTTTAAGTGCTCTGGAGTCATTTCGTTGCAAGCGGGTTTTTAAGTGCTCTGGAGTCTTTTTGTTGGAAGTGGGTTTTTAAGTGTTCTCGAGTCATTTCGATGCAAGCAGGTTTTTACATACTTCACAGACATTTAAAAGGATGCAGGTACTTTAAGTGCTCTGGAGTCATTTGGTTGCAAACGTATTTTTAAGTGCTCTGGAGTCTTTTCATTAGAAGTGGGTTTTTAAGTGCTCTGGAGTCATTTTGTTGCAAGAGGTTTTTAAGTGTTTTGGAGACATTTCGTTGCCAGTGGGTTTATACATACTTCTCAGACATTTCACTGGAAGCGGGTTTTTATTTGATCTGGAGTCATTTCGTTGCAAGCGGGTTTTTACATGCTTCTCTGACATTTAATTGGGTGCCGGTTTTTTAAGTGCTCTAGAGTCATTTCGTTGCAAGCGGCTTTTTAAGTGCTCTGGAGTCATTTCGTTGCAAGCGGGTTTTTAAGTGCTCTGGAGTCTTTTTGTTGGAAGCGGGTTTTTAAGTGTTCTTGAGTCATTTCGATGCAAGCAGGTTTTTACATACTTCACAGACATTTAAATGGATGCAGGTACTTTAAGTGCTCTGGAGTCATTTGGTTGCAAGCGTGTTTTTAAGTGCTCTGGAGTCTTTTCATTGGAAGCGGGTTTTTAAGTGCTCTGGAGTCATTTTGTTGCAAGAGGTTTTTAAGTGCTTTGGAGACATATCGTTGCCAGTGGGTTTATACATACTTCTCAGACATTTCACTGGAAGCGGCTTTTTATTTGATCTGGAGTCATTTCGTTGCAAGCGGGTTTTTACGTGCCCTGGAGTCATTTCGTTGCAGGCAAGTTTTTACATACTTCTCAGAAATTTCAATGGATGCGGGTTTTTTGAGTGCTTTGGAGTCATTTCATTGCAAGCGGTTTTTAAGTGCTCTGGAGTCATTTCGTTGCATGCGGGTTTTTAAGTGCTTTGGAGTCATTTCATTCAAGCGGTTTTTTACACACTTATCAGACATTCCATTGGAAGCGGGTTCTTTACGTGCTCTGGAGTCAATTCGTTGCAAGCGGGATTTTAAGTGCTTTGGAGTCATTTCATTGCAAGCGGTTTTTTACACACTTATCAGACATTTCATTGGAAGCGGTTTTTTTAAGTGCTCTGGAGTCTATTCGTTGCAAGCGGGTTTTTAAGTGCTTTGGAGTCATTTTGTTGCAATCGGGTTTTTACATACTTCTCAGACATTTCAGTGGAAGCGAGTTTTTAAGTGCTCTGGAGTCATTTCGTTGCAAGCGCGTTTTTATATACTTCTCAGACATTTCACTAGAAGCGGGTTTTTAATTGCTCTGGAGTCATTTCGTTGCAAGCGGGTTTTTAAGTGCTCTGGAGTAATTTCGTTGCAAGCAGGTTTTTAAGTGCTCTGGAGTCTTTTTGTTGGAAGTGGGTTTTTAAGTGCTCTAGTGTCATTTCGATGCCAGCAGGTTTTTACATACTTATCAGACATTTCACTGGAAGCAGGTTTTTTAAGTGCTCCTGAGTCATTTTGTTGCAAGCGGGTTTTTAAGTGCTCTGGAGTCATTTCATTGCATACGGGTTTTTAGGTGCTCCGCAGTCATTTCTTTGAAAGCAGGTTTTTACATACTTCTCACACATTTAAATGGGTGCGGGTATTTTAAGTGCTCTGGAGTCATTTTGTAGCAAGCGGGTTTTTAAGTGCTCTGGAGTCTTTTCGTTGGAAGCGGGTTTTTAAGTGCTCTGGAGTCAGTTCTTTGCATACGGGTTTTTAGGGGCTCTGCAGTCATTTCTTCGCAAGCAGGTTACTATATACATCTCAGACATTTCAATGGAAGCGGGTTTTTTAAGTGCTCTGGAGTCATTTCGTTGCAAGTGTGTTTTTAAGTGCTCTGGAGTCATTTCGTTGCTACTGGGTTTTTACATACTTCTCAGACATTTCACTGGAAGCGGGTTTTTTAAGTGCTCTGGAGTCATTTCTTTGCAAGCGGGTTTTTACATACTTCTCAGACATTTCACTTGGAAGCGGGTTTTTAATTGCTCTGGAGTTATTTTGTTGCAGGCGGGTTTTTACATACTTCTCAGACATTTCACTGGAAGCAAGTTTTTAAGTGCTCTGGAGTTATTTCGTTGCAAGCAGATTTTTAAGTTCTCTGAAGTCTTGTCGTTGCAAGCGGGTTTTTAAGTACTCTGGAGTCATTTCTTTGCAAGCGAGTTTTTACATACTTCTCAGGCATTTCACTGGAAGCGAGTTTTTAATTGATCTGGAGTCATTTCGTTGCAAGCGGGCTTTTATGTTCGCTGGAGTCATTTCTTTTCAAGGGGGTTTTTACATACTTCTCAGACATTTCAGTGGAAGCGGGTTTTTAAGTGCTATGGAGTTATTTCGTTGCAAGCGGTTTTTTACATACTTATCAGACATTTCATTGGAAGCGGGTTTTTTAAGTGCTCTGGAGTCAATTTGTTGCAAGCGGGTTTTTAAGTGCTTTGGAGTCATTTCGTTGCATTCGGTTTTTTACACACATATCAGACATTTCATTGGAAGAGGGTTTTTTAAGTGCTCTGGAGTCATTGCATTGCAAGCGGGTTTTTAGTTGCTCTGGAGTCATTTCGTTGCATACGGGTCTTTAGGTGCTCTGCAGTCATTTCTTTGCAAGCAGGTTATTATATACATCTCAGACATTTCAATGGAAGCGGGTTTTTAAGTGCTCTGGAGACATTTCGTTGCAAGCGGGTTTTTAAGTGCTCTGGAGTCATTTCGTTGCAAGCAGGTTTTTAAGTGCTCTGGAGTCTTTTTGTTGGAAGTGGGTTTTTAAGTGCTCTCGAGTCATTTCGATGCCAGCAGGTTTTTACATACTTATCAGACATTTCACTGGAAGCGGGTTTTTTAAGTGCTCCTGAGTCATTTTGTTGCAAGCGGGTTTTTAAGTGTTCTGTTGTCATTTCGTTGCATACAGGTTTTTAGGTGCTCTGCAGTCACTTCTTTGCAAGCAGGTTTTTACATACTTCTCACACATTTAAATGGGTGCGGGTATTTTAAGGGCTCTGGAGTCATTTCGTAGCAAGCGGGTTTTTAAGTGCTCTGGAGTCTTTTCGTTGGAATCAGGTTTTTAAGTGCTCTGGAGTCAGTTCCTTGTATACGGGTTTTTAGGTGCTCTGCAGTCACTTCTTTTCAAGCAAGTTTTTATATACTTCTCAGACATTTCAATGGAAGCGGGTTTTTTAAGTGCTCTGGAGTCATTTCGTTGCCAGCGGGTTTTTTGGTGCTCTGGAGTCATTTCGTTGCAAGCGGGTTTTTAAGTGCTCTGGAGTCATTTTGTTGCAAGCGGGTTTTTTCATACTTCTCAGACATTTAGCTGGACGCGGGTTTTTTAAGTGCTCTGGAGTCATTTCGTTGCAAGCGGGCTTTTACGTTCGCTGGAGTCATTTCTTTTCAAGGGGGTTTTTACATACTTCTCAGACATTTCAGTGGAAGCGGGTTTTTAAGTGCTCTGGAGTTATTTCATTGCAAGAGGGTTTTTATATACTTCTCAGACATTTCAATGGAAGCGGGTTTTTTAAGTGCTCTGGAGTCATTGCGTTGCAAGCGGGTTTTTAAGTGCTCTGGAGTCATTTCGTTGCAAGTGTGTTTTTAAGTGCTCTGGAGTCATTTCGTTGCTACTGGGTTTTTACATACTTCTCAGACATTTCACTGGAAGCGGGTTTTTTAAGTGCTCTGGAGTCATTTCTTTGCAAGCGGGTTTTTACATACTTCTCAGACATTTCAGTTGGAAGCGGGTTTTTAATTGCTCTGGAGTTATTTTGTTGCAGGCGGGTTTTTACTTACTTCTCAGACATTTCACTGGAAGCGGTTTCAAGTCCTCTGGAGTTATTTCATTGCAAGCGGGTTTTTACATACTTCTCAGACATTTGACTGGAAGCGGGTTTTTAAGTCCTCTGGAGTCATTTCGTTGCAAGCGGCTTTTTACATACTTCTCAGTCATTTAATTGGATGCCAGTTTTTAAGTGCTCTGGAGTTATTTCGTTGCAAGCGGGTTTTTAAGTTCTCTGAAGTCTTTTCGTTGCAAGCGGGTTTTTAAGTACTCTGGAGTCATTTCTTTGCAAGCGAGTTTTTACATACTTCTCAGGCATTTCACTGGAAGCGAGTTTTTAATTGATTTGGAGTCATTTCGTTGCAAGCGGGCTTTTATGTTCGCTGGAGTCATTTCTTTTCAAGGGGGTTTTTACATACTTCTCAGACATTTCAGTGGAAGCGGGGTTTAAGTGCTATGGAGTTATTTCGTTGCAAGCGGGTTTTTACATACTTCTCAGACATTTCACTGGAAGCGAGTTTTTAAGTGCTCTGGAGTCAATTCGTTGCCAGCGGGTTTTTAGGTGCTCTGGAGTCATTTCGTTGCAAGCGGTTTTTTATATACTTCTCAGACATTTCAGTGAAAGCGGGTTTTTAATTGCTCTGGAGTCATTTCGTTGCAAGCGGGTTTTTACATACTTCTCAGACATTTCACTGGAAGCGGTTTCAAGTCCTCTGGAGTTATTTCATTGCAAGCGGGTTTTTACATACTTCTCAGACATTTGACTGGAAGCGGGTTTTTAAGTCCTCTGGAGTCATTTCGTTGCAAGCGGGTTTTTAAGTGCTCTGGAGTCATTTCTTTGCTAGTCGATTTTTACATGCTTCTCAGACATTTCAGTGGAAGTGGTTTTTTAAGTGCTCTGGAGTCATTTCGTTGCAAGCGGCTTTTTACATACTTCTCAGTCATTTAATTGGATGCCAGTTTTTAAGTGCTCTGGAGTCATTTCGTTGCAAGCGGGTTTTTAAGTGCTCTGGAGTCATTTCGTTGCAAGCGGGTTTTTAAGTGCTCTGGAGTCCTTTTGTTGGAAGTGGGTTTTTAAGTGTTCTCAAGTCATTTCGATGCAAGCAGGTTTTTACATACTTCACAGACATTTAAATGGATGTAGGTACTTTAAGTGCTCTGGTGTCATTTGGTTGCAAGCGTGTTTTTAAGTGCTCTGGAGTCTTTTCTTTGGAAGCGGGTTTTTAAGTGCTCTGGAGTCATTTTGTTGCAAGAGGTTTTTAAGTGCTTTGGAGACATTTCGTTGCCAGTGGGTTTATACATACTTCTCAGACATTTCACTGGAAGCGGGTTTTTACTTGATCTGGAGTTATTTCGTTGCAAGCGGGTTTTTACGTGCCCTGGAGTCATTTCCTTGCAAGCGGGTTTTTACATACTTCTCAGAAATTTCAATGGATGCGGGTTTTTTGAGTGCTCTGGAGTCATTTCATTGCAAGCGGTTTTAAAGTGCTCTGGAGTCATTTCATTGCAAGCAGGTTTTTAAGTGCTTTGGAGTCATTTCATTCAAGCGGTTTTTTACACACTTATCAGACATTTCATTGGAAGCGGGTTTTTTAAGTGCTCTGGAGTCAATTCGTTGCAAGCGGGTTTTTAAGTGCTTTGGAGTCATTTCATGGCAAGCGGTTTTTTACATACTTTTCAGACATTTCATTGGAAGCGGGTTTTTTAAGTGCTCTGGAGTCAATTCGTTGCAAGCGGGTTTTTAAGTGCTTTGGAGTCATTTCGTTGCATACGGGTTTTTAGGTGCTCTGCAGTCATTTCTTTGCAAGCAGGTTATTATATACATCTCAGACATTTCAATGGAAGCGGGTTTTTAAGTACTCTGGAGTCATTTCGTTGCAAGTGTGTTTTTAAGTGCTCTGGAGTCATTTCGTTGCTACTGGGTTTTTACATACTTCTCAGACATTTCACTGGAACCGGGTTTTTAATTGATCTGGAGTCATTTCGTTGCAAGCGGGTTTTTACGTGCTCTGGAGTCATTTTGTTGCAAGCAGGTTTTTACATGCTTCTCAGACATTTTACTGGAAGCAGGTTTTTAATTGGTCTGGAGTCATTTCATTGCAAGCGGGTTTTTAAGTGCTCTGGAGTCATTTCGTTGCAAGCAGGTTTTTAAGTGCTCTAGAGTCTTTTGGTTGGAAGTGGGTTTTTATGTGCTCCCGAGTCTTTTCGATGCAAGCAGATTTTTACATACTTATCAGACATTTCACTGGAAGCAGGTTTTTTAAGTGCTCCTAAGTCATTTTGTTGCAAGCGGGTTTTTAAGTGCTCTGGAGTCATTTCGTTGCATACGGGTTTTTAGGTGCTCTGCAGTCACTTCTTTGCAAGCAGTTTTTTACATACTTCTCACACATTTAAATGGGTGCTGGTATTTTAAGTGCTCTGGAGTCATTTCGTAGCAAGCGGGTTTTTAAGTGCTCTGGAGTCTTTTCGTTGGAAGCAGGTTTTTAAGTGCTCTGGAGTCAGTTCTTTGCATACGGGTTTTTAGGTGCTCTGCAGTCACTTCTTTGCAAGCAGGTTTTTATATACTTCTCAGACATTTCAATGGAAGCGGGTTTTTTAAGTGCTCTAGAGTCTTTGTGTTGCAAGTGTGTTTTTAAGTGCTCTGGAGTTATTTCGTTGCAAGCGGGCTTTTACGTTCGCTGGAGTCATTTCTTTTCAAGGGGGTTTTTACATACTTCTCAGACATTTCAGTTGAAGCGGGTTTTTAAGTGCTCTGGAGTTATTTTATTGCAAGCGGGTTTTTACATACTTCTCAGACATTTCTCTGTAAGCGAGTTTTTAAGTGCTCTGGAGTCATTTCGTTGCCAGCGGGTTTTTAGGTGCTCTGGAGTCATTTCGTTGCAAGCGGGTTTTTATATACTTCTCAGACATTTCAGTGAAAGCGGGTTTTTAATTGCTCTGGAGTCATTTCTTTGCAAGCGGGTTTTTACATACTTCTCAGACATTTGACTAGAAGCGGGTTTTTAAGTGCTCTGGAGTCATTTCGTTGCAAGCGGGTTTTTAAGTGCTCTTGAGTCATTTCTTTGCTAGTCGGTTTTTACATGCTTCTCAGACATTTCAGTGGAAGTTGTTTTTTAAGTGCTCTGGAGTCACTTCGTTGCAAGCGGGTTTTTACATACTTCTCAGACATTTGATTGGGTGCCGGTTTTTTAAGTGCTCTAGAGTCTTTTCGTTGCAAGCGGGTTTTTAAGTGCTCTGGAGTCTTTTCATTGGAAGCGGGTTTTTAAGTGCTCTGGAGTCATTTGGTTGCAAGACGTTTTTAAGTCCTTTGGAGACATTTCGTTGCCAGTGGTTTTATACATACTTCTCAGACATTTCACTGGAAGCGGGTTTTTATTTGATCTGGAGTCATTTCGTTGCAAGCGTGTTTTTACATACTTCTCAGACATTTAATTGGGTGCCGGTTTTTTAAGTGCTCTAGAGTCATTTCGTTGCAAGCGGGTTTTTAAGTGCTCTGGAGTCATTTCGTTGCAAGCGGGTTTTTAAGTGCTCTGGAGTCTTTATGTTGGAAGTGGGTTTTTAAGTGTTCTTGAGTCATTTCGATGCAAGCAGGTTTTTACAAACTTCACAGACATTTAAATGGATGCAGGTACTTTAAGTGCTCTGGAGTCATTTGGTTGCAAGCGTGTTTTTAAGTGCTCTGGAGTCTTTTCATTGGAAGCGGGTTTTTAAGTGCTCTGGAGTCATTTTGTTGCAAAAGGTTTTTAAGTGCTTTGGAGACATATCGTTGCCAGTGGGTTTATACATACTTCTCAGACATTTCACTGGAAGCGGGTTTTTACTTGATCTGGAGTTATTTCGTTGCAAGCGGGTTTTTACGTGCCCTGGAGTCATTTCCTTGCAAGCGGGTTTTTACATAATTCTCAGAAATTTCAATGGATGCGGGTTTTTTGAGTGCTCTGGAGTCATTTCATTGCAAGCGGTTTTTAAGTGCTCTGGAGTCATTTCATTGCAAGCAGGTTTTTAAGTGCTTTGGAGTCATTTCATTCAAGCGGTTTTTTACACACTTATCAGACATTTCATTGGAAGCGGGTTTTTTAAGTGCTCTGGAGTCAATTCGTTGCAAGCGGGTTTTTAAGTGCTTTGGAGTCATTTCATGGCAAGCGGTTTTTTACATACTTTTCAGACATTTCATTGGAAGCGGGTTTTTTAAGTGCTCTGGAGTCAATTCGTTGCAAGCGGGTTTTTAAGTGCTTTGGAGTCATTTCGTTGCATACGGGTTTTTAGGTGCTCTGCAGTCATTTCTTTGCAAGCAGGTTATTATATACATCTCAGACATTTCAATGGAAGCGGGTTTTTAAGTGCTCTGGAGTCATTTTGTTGCAAGTGTGTTTTTAAGTGCTCTGGAGTCATTTCGTTGCTACTGGGTTTTTACATACTTCTCAGACATTTCACTGGAACCGGGTTTTTAATTGATCTGGAGTCATTTCGTTGCAAGCGGGTTTTTACGTGCTCTGGAGGCATTTTGTTGCAAGCAGGTTTTTACATGCTTCTCAGACATTTTACTGGAAGCAGGTTTTTAATTGGTCTGGAGTCATTTCGTTGGAAGCAGGTTTTTAAGTGCTCTAGAGTCTTTTGGTTGGAAGTGGGTTTTTATGTGCTCCCGAGTCTTTTCGATGCAAGCAGGTTTTTACATACTTATCAGACATTTCACTGGAAGCAGGTTTTTTAAGTGCTCCTAAGTCATTTTGTTGCAAGCGGGTTTTTAAGTGCTCTGGAGTCATTTCGTTGCATACGGGTTTTTAGGTGCTCTGCAGTCACTTCTTTTCAAGCAGTTTTTTACATACTTCTCACACATTTAAATGGGTGCGGGTGTTTTAAGTGCTCTGGAGTCATTTCGTAGCAAGCGGGTTTTTAAGTGCTCTGGAGTCTTTTCGTTGGAAGCAGGTTTTTAAGTGCTCTGGAGTCAGTTCTTTGCATACGGGTTTTTAGGTGCTCTGCAGTCACTTCTTTGCAAGCAGGTTTTTATATACTTCTCAGACATTTCAATGGAAGCGGGTTTTTTAAGTGCTCTAGAGTCTTTGTGTTGCAAGTGTGTTTTTAAGTGCTCTGGAGTCATTTCGTTGCAAGCGGGTTTTTAAGTGCTCTGGAGTCTTTTCGTTGGAAGCGGGTTTTTAAGTGTTCTGGAGTCATTTCGTTGCAAGCGGGTTTTTAAGTGCTCTGGAGTCTTTTCGTTGCATGTGGGTTTTTAAGTGCTCTGGATTCATTTCATTGCAAGCGGGTTTTTAAGTGCTCTGGAGTCATTTTGTTGCAAGCGGGTTTTTTCATACTTCTCAGACATTTAGCTGGACGCGGGTTTTTAAGTGCTCTGGAGTCATTTCGTTGCAAGCGGACTTTTACGTTCGCTGGAGTCATTTCTTTTCAAGGGGGTTTTTACATACTTCTCAGACATTTCAGTGGAAGCGGGTTTTTAAGTGCTCTGGAGTTATTTTATTGCAAGCGGGTTTTTACATACTTCTCAGACATTTCTCTGGAAGCGAGTTTTTAAGTGCTCTGGAGTCATTTCATTGCCAGCGGGTTTTTAGGTGCTCTGGAGTCATTTCGTTGCAAGCGGGTTTTTATATACTTCTCAGACATTTCAGTGAAAGCGGGTTTTTAATTGCTCTGGAGTCATTTCTTTGCAAGCGGGTTTTGACATACTTCTCAGACATTTCACTGGAAGCGGTTTTAAAGTCCTCTGGAGTTATTTCATTGCAAGCGGGTTTTTACATACTTCTCAGACATTTGACTAGAAGCGGGTTTTTAAGTGCTCTGGAGTCATTTCGTTGCAAGCGGGTTTTTAAGTGCTCTTGAGTCATTTCTTTGCTAGTCGGTTTTTACATGCTTCTCAGACATTTCAGTGGAAGTGGTTTTTTAAGTGCTCTGGAGTCATTTCGTTGCAAGCGGGTTTTTACATACTTCTCAGACATTTAATTGGGTGCCGGTTTTTTAAGTGCTCTAGAGTCATTTCGTTGCAAGCGGGTTTTTAAGTGCTCTGGAGTCTTTTCATTGGAAGCGGGTTTTTAAGTGCTCTGGAGTCATTTGGTTGCAAGACGTTTTTAAGTCCTTTGGAGACATTTCGTTGCCAGTGGTTTTATACATACTTCTCAGACATTTCACTGGAAGCAGGTTTTTATTTGATCTGGAGTCATTTCGTTGCAAGCGTGTTTTTACATACTTCTCAGACATTTAATTGGGTGCCGGTTTTTTAAGTACTCTAGAGTCATTTCGTTGCAAGCGGGTTTTTAAGTGCTCTGGAGTCATTTCGTTGCAAGCGGGTTTTTAAGTGCTCTGGAGTCTTTTTGTTGGAAGTGGGTTTTTAAGTGTTCTTGAGTCATTTCGATGCAAGCAGGTTTTTACATACTTCACAGACATTTAAATGGATGCAGGTACTTTAAGTGCTCTGGAGTCATTTGGTTGCAAGCGTGTTTTTAAGTGCTCTGGAGTCTTTTCATTGGAAGCGGGTTTTTAAGTGCTCTGGAGTCATTTTGTTGCAAGAGGTTTTTAAGTGCTTTGGAGACATATCGTTGCCAGTGGGTTTATACATACTTCTCAGACATTTCACTGGAAGCGGCTTTTTATTTGATCTGGAGTCATTTTGTTGCAAGCGGGTTTTTACGTGCCCTGGAGTCATTTCGTTGCAAGCGGGTTTTTACATACTTCTCAGAAATTTCAATGGATGCGGGTTTTTTGAGTGCTCTGGAGTCATTTCATTGCAAGCGGTTTTTAAGTGCTCTGGAGTCATTTCATTGCAAGCAGGTTTTTAAGTGCTTTGGAGTCATTTCATTCAAGCGGTTTTTTACACACTTATCAGACATTTCATTGGAAGCGGGTTTTTTAAGTGCTCTGGAGTCAATTCGTTGCAAGCGGGTTTTTAAGTGCTTTGGAGTCATTTCATGGCAAGCGGTTTTTTACATACTTTTCAGACATTTCATTGGAAGCGGGTTTTTTAAGTGCTCTGGAGTCAATTCGTTGCAAGCGGGTTTTTAAGTGCTTTGGAGTCATTTCGTTGCATACGGGTTTTTAGGTGCTCTGCAGTCATTTCTTTGCAAGCAGGTTATTATATACATCTCAGACATTTCAATGGAAGCGGGTTTTTAAGTGCTCTGGAGTCATTTCGTTGCAAGTGTGTTTTTAAGTGCTCTGGAGTCATTTCGTTGCTACTGGGTTTTTACATACTTCTCAGACATTTCACTGGAACCGGGTTTTTAATTGATCTGGAGTCATTTCGTTGCAAGCGGGTTTTTACGTGCTCTGGAGGCATTTTGTTGCAAGCAGGTTTTTACATGCTTCTCAGACATTTTACTGGAAGCAGGTTTTTAATTGGTCTGGAGTCATTTCGTTGGAAGCAGGTTTTTAAGTGCTCTAGAGTCTTTTGGTTGGAAGTGGGTTTTTATGTGCTCCCGAGTCTTTTCGATGCAAGCAGGTTTTTACATACTTATCAGACATTTCACTGGAAGCAGGTTTTTTAAGTGCTCCTAAGTCATTTTGTTGCAAGCGGGTTTTTAAGTGCTCTGGAGTCATTTCGTTGCATACGGGTTTTTAGGTGCTCTGCAGTCACTTCTTTTCAAGCAGTTTTTTACATACTTCTCACACATTTAAATGGGTGCGGGTGTTTTAAGTGCTCTGGAGTCATTTCGTAGCAAGCGGGTTTTTAAGTGCTCTGGAGTCTTTTCGTTGGAAGCAGGTTTTTAAGTGCTCTGGAGTCAGTTCTTTGCATACGGGTTTTTAGGTGCTCTGCAGTCACTTCTTTGCAAGCAGGTTTTTATATACTTCTCAGACATTTCAATGGAAGCGGGTTTTTTAAGTGCTCTAGAGTCTTTGTGTTGCAAGTGTGTTTTTAAGTGCTCTGGAGTCATTTCGTTGCAAGCGGGTTTTTAAGTGCTCTGGAGTCTTTTCGTTGGAAGCGGGTTTTTAAGTGTTCTGGAGTCATTTCGTTGCAAGCGGGTTTTTAAGTGCTCTGGAGTCTTTTCGTTGCAAGTGGGTTTTTAAGTGCTCTGGATTCATTTCATTGCAAGCGGGTTTTTAAGTGCTCTGGAGTCATTTTGTTGCAAGCGGGTTTTTTCATACTTCTCAGACATTTAGCTGGACGCGGGTTTTTAAGTGCTCTGGAGTCATTTCGTTGCAAGCGGACTTTTACGTTCGCTGGAGTCATTTCTTTTCAAGGGGGTTTTTACATACTTCTCAGACATTTCAGTGGAAGCGGGTTTTTAAGTGCTCTGGAGTTATTTTATTGCAAGCGGGTTTTTACATACTTCTCAGACATTTCTCTGGAAGCGAGTTTTTAAGTGCTCTGGAGTCATTTCATTGCCAGCGGGTTTTTAGGTGCTCTGGAGTCATTTCGTTGCAAGCGGGTTTTTATATACTTCTCAGACATTTCAGTGAAAGCGGGTTTTTAATTGCTCTGGAGTCATTTCTTTGCAAGCGGGTTTTGACATACTTCTCAGACATTTCACTGGAAGCGGTTTTAAAGTCCTCTGGAGTTATTTCATTGCAAGCGGGTTTTTACATACTTCTCAGACATTTGACTAGAAGCGGGTTTTTAAGTGCTCTGGAGTCATTTCGTTGCAAGCGGGTTTTTAAGTGCTCTTGAGTCATTTCTTTGCTAGTCGGTTTTTACATGCTTCTCAGACATTTCAGTGGAAGTGGTTTTTTAAGTGCTCTGGAGTCATTTCGTTGCAAGCGGGTTTTTACATACTTCTCAGACATTTAATTGGGTGCCGGTTTTATAAGTGCTCTAGAGTCATTTCGTTTCAAGCGGGTTTTTAAGTGCTCTGGAGTCTTTTCATTGGAAGCGGGTTTTTAAGTGCTCTGGAGTCATTTGGTTGCAAGACGTTTTTAAGTCCTTTGGAGACATTTCGTTGCCAGTGGTTTTATACATACTTCTCAGACATTTCACTGGAAGCAGGTTTTTATTTGATCTGGAGTCATTTCGTTGCAAGCGTGTTTTTACATACTTCTCAGACATTTAATTGGGTGCCGGTTTTTTAAGTGCTCTAGAGTCATTTCGTTGCAAGCGGGTTTTTAAGTGCTCTGGAGTCATTTCGTTGCAAGCGGGTTTTTAAGTGCTCTGGAGTCTTTTTGTTGGAAGTGGGTTTTTAAGTGTTCTTGAGTCATTTCGATGCAAGCAGGTTTTTACATACTTCACAGACATTTAAATGGATGCAGGTACTTTAAGTGCTCTGGAGTCATTTGGTTGCAAGCGTGTTTTTAAGTGCTCTGGAGTCTTTTCATTGGAAGCGGGTTTTTAAGTGCTCTGGAGTCATTTTGTTGCAAGAGGTTTTTAAGTGCTTTGGAGACATATCGTTGCCAGTGGGTTTATACATACTTCTCAGACATTTCACTGGAAGCGGCTTTTTATTTGATCTGGAGTCATTTTGTTGCAAGCGGGTTTTTACGTGCCCTGGAGTCATTTCGTTGCAAGCGGGTTTTTACATACTTCTCAGAAATTTCAATGGATGAGGGTTTTTTGAGTGCTCTGGAGTCATTTCATTGCAAGCGGTTTTTAAGTGCTCTGGAGTCATTTCGTTGCATGCGGGTTTTTAAGTGCTTTGGAGTCATTTCATTCAAGCGGTTTTTTACACACTTATCAGACATTCCATTGGAAGCGGGTTCTTTAAGTGCTCTGGAGTCAATTCGTTGCAAGCGGGATTTTAAGTTCTTTGGAGTCATTTCATTGCAAGCGGTTTTTTACACACTTATCAGACATTTCATTGGAAGCGGGTTTTTTAAGTGCTCTGGAGTCTATTCGTTGCAAGCGGGTTTTTAAGTGATTTGGAGTCATTTTGTTGCAATCGGGTTTTTACATACTTCTCAGACATTTCACTGGAAGCGAGTTTTTAAGTGCTCTGGAGTCATTTCGTTGCAAGCGGGTTTTTATATACTTCTCAGACATTTCACTAGAAGCGGGTTTTCAATTGTTCTGTAGTCATTTCGTTGCAAGCGGGTTTTTAAGTGCTCTGGAGACATTTCGTTGCAAGCAGGTTTTTAAGTGCTCTGGAGTCTTTTTGTTGGAAGTGGGTTTTTAAGTGCTCTCGAGTCATTTCGATGCAAGCAGGTTTTTACATACTATTCAGACATTTCACTGGAAGCGGGTTTTTTAAGTGCTCTGGAGTCATTGCGTTGCAAGCGGGTTTTTAAGTGCTATGGAGTCATTTCGTTGCAAGTGTGTTTTTAAGAGGTCTGGAGTCATTTCGTTGCTACTGGGTTTTTACATACTTCTCAGACATTTCACTGGAAGCAGGTTTTTTAAGTGCTCTTGAGTCATTTTGTTCCAAGCGGGTTTTTAAGTGCTCTGGAGTCATTTCGTTACATACGGGTTGTTAGGTGCTCTGCAGTCATTTCTTTGCAAGCAGGTTTTTACATACTTCTCACACATTTAAATGGGTGCGGTTATTTTAAGTGCTCTGGAGTCATTTCGTAGCAAGCGGGTTTTTAAGTGCTCTGGAGTCTCTTCATTGGAAGCGGGTTTTTAAGTGCTCTGGAGTCAGTTCTTTGCATACAGGTTTTTAGGTGCTCTGCAGTCATTTCTTTGCAAGCAGGTTTTTATATAATTCTCAGACATTTCAATAGAAGCGGGTTTTTTAAGTGCTCTGGAGTCATTGCGTTGCAAGTGGGGTTTTAATTGATCTGGAGTCATTTGGTTGCAAGCGGGTTTTTATGTGCTCTGGAGTCATTTTCTTGCAAGCAGGTTTTTACATACTTCTCAGACATTTCACTGGAAGCGGGTTTTTTAAGTGCTCTGGAGTCATTTCGTTGCAAGCGGGTTTTTACATACTTCTCAGACATTTCAGTTGAAGCGGGTTTCTAATTGCTCTGGAGTTATTTTGTTGCAGGCCAGTTTTTACATACTTCTCAGACATTTCACTGGAAGCGAGTTTTTAAGTGCTCTGGAGTCATTTCGTTGCAAGCGGTTTTTTTAAGTGCTCTGGACTCATTTCTTTGCAAGCGGGTTTTTAAGTTCTCTGGAGTCTTTTCGTTGCAAGCAGGTTTTTAAGTTCTCTGGAGTCATTTCTTTGCAAGCGGGTTGTTACATACTTCTCAGACATTTCACTGGAAGCGGGTTTTTTAAGTGTTCTGGAGTCATTTCGTTGCAAGCGGGTTTTTAAGTGCTCCAGAGTCTATTCGTTGGAAGCGGGTTTTTCAGTGCTCTGGAGTCATTTCGTTGCAAGCGGTTTTTAAGTGCTCTGGAGTCATTTCGTTGCGAGCAGTTTTTTATATACTTCTCAGACATTTCAGTGAAAGCGGGTTTTTAATTGCTCTGGAGTCATTTCGTTGCAAGCGGGTTTTTACATACTTCTCAGACATTTCAGTGGAAGCAGTTTTAAAGTCCTCTGGAGTTATTTCATTGCAAGCGGGTTTTTACATACTTCTCAGACATTTGACTGGAAGCGGTTTTCTAAGTGCTCTGGAGTCATTTCGTTACAAGCGGGTTTTTAAGTGCTCTGGATTCATTTCGGTGCAAGCCGGTTTTTAAGTGCTCTGGAGTCACTTCGTTGCAAGCGGGTTTTTACATACTTCTCAGACATTTAGCTGGAAGTGGGTTTTTTAAGTGCTCTGGAGTCATTTCTTAGCAAGAGGGTTTTTAAGTGCTCTGGATTCATTTCGTTGCAAGCGGGTTTTTAAGTGCTCTGGATTCATTTCGTTGCAAGCGGGTTTTTAAGTGCTCTGGAGTCATTTCGTTGCAAGCGGGTTTTTACATACTTCTCAGACATTTAGCTGGAAGCGGGTTTTTTAAGTGCTCTGGAGTCATTTCGTAGCAAGAGGGTTTTTAAGTGCTCTGGAGTCTATTCGTTGGAAGCGAGTTTTTCAGTGCTCTGGAGTCAGTTCTTTGCATACGGGTTTTTAGGTGCTCTGCAGTCATTTGTTTGCAAGCAGGTTATTATATACATCTCAGACATTTCAATGGAAGCGGGTTTTTTAAGTGCTCTGGAGTCATTGCGTTGCAAGCGGGTTTTTAAGTGCTCTGGAGTCATTTCGTTACAAGTGTGTTTTTAAGTGCTCTGGAGTCATTGCGTTGCTGCTGGGTTTTTACATACTTCTCAGACATTTCACTGGAAGCGGGTTTTTAATTGATCTGGAGTCATTTCATTGCAAGCGGGTTTGTACGTGCTCTGGAGTCATTTTGTTGCAAGCAGGTTTTTACATATTTCTCAGACATTTCACTGGAAGCGGGTTTTTTAAGTGCTCCTGAGTCATTTTGTTGCAAGCGGGTTTTTAAGTGCTCTGGAGTCATTTCGTTGCATACGTGTTTTTAGGTGCTCTGCAGTCATTTCTTTGCAAGCAGGTTTTTACATACTTCTCACACATTTAAATGGGTGTGGGTTTTTTATGTGCTTTCTAGTCATTGCGTTGCAAGCGGGTTTTTAAGTGCTTTGGAGTCATTTTGTCGCAAGAGGGTTTTTACATACTTCTCAGACATTTCACTGGAAGCGGTTTTAAAGTCCTCTGGAGTTATTTCATTGCAAGCGGGTTTTTACATACTTCTCAGACATTTCACTGGAAGCAGGTTTTTATTTGATCTGGAGTCATTTCGTTGCAAGCGGGTTTTTACATACTTCTCAGACATTTAATTGGGTGCCGGTTTTTTAAGTGCTCTAGAGTCATTTCGTTGCAAGCGGGTTTTTAAGTGCTCTAGAGTCTTTTTGTTGCAAGAAGGTTTTTAAGTGCTCTGGAGTCTTTTTGTTGGAAGTGGGTTTTTAAGTGTTCTTGAGACATTTCGATGCATGCAGGTTTTTACATACTTCACAGACATTTAAATGGATGCTCGTACTTTAAATGCTCTGGAGTCATTTGGTTGCAAGCGTGTTTTTAAGTGCTCTGGAGTCTTTTCATTGGAAGCGGGTTTTTAAGTGCTCTGGAGTCATTTGGTTGCAAGAGGTTTTTAAGTGCTTTGGAGACATTTCGTTGCCAGTGGGTTTATACATACTTCTCAGACATTTCACTGGAAACGGGTTTTTATTTGATCTGGAGTCATTTCTTTGCAAGCGGGTTTTTACATACTTCTCAGACATTTAATTGGGTGCCGGTTTTTTAAGTGCTCTAGAGTCATTTCGTTGCAAGCGTGTTTTTAAGTGCTCTGGAGTCTTTTTGTTGGAAGTGGGTTTTTAAGTGTTCTCGAGACATTTCGATGCAAGCAGGTTTTTACATACTTCACAGACATTTAAATGGATGCAGGTACTTTAAGTGCTCTGGAGTCATTTGGTTGCAAGCGTGTTTTTAAGTGCTCTGGAGTCTTTTCATTGGAAGCGGGTTTTTAAGTGCTCGGTAGTCATTTTGTTGCAAGAGGTTTTTAAGTGCTTTGGAGACATTTCGTTGCCAGTGGGTTTATACATACTTCTCAGACATTTCACTGGAAGCAGGTTTTAATTTGATCTGGAGTCATTTCGTTGCAAGCGGGTTTTTACATACTTCTCAGACATTTAACTGGGTGCCGGTTTTTTAAGTGCTCTAAAGTCATTTTGTTGCAAGCGGGTTTTTAAGTGCTCTGGAGTCATTTCGTTGCAAGCGGTTTTTAAGTGCTCTGGAGTCATTTCGTTGCAAGCGGGTTTTTAAGTGCTTTGGAGTCATTTCATTCAAGCGGTTGTTTACACACTTATCAGACATTCCATTGGAAGCAGGTTCTTTAAGTGCTCTGGAGTCAATTCGTTGCAAGCGGGTTTTTAAGTGCTTTGGAGTCATTTCATTGCAAGCGGTTTTTTACACACTTATCAGACATTTCATTGGAAGCAGGTTTTTTAAGTGCCCTGGAATCTATTCGTTGCAAGCGGCTTTTTAAGTGCTTTGGAGTCATTTTGTTGCAATCGGGTTTTTACATACTTCTCAGACATTTCAGTGGAAGCGAGTTTTTAAGTGCTCTGGAGTCATTTCATTGCAAGCGGGTTTTTCTATACTTCTCAGACATTTCACTAGAAGCGGGTTTTTAATTGCTCTGGAGTCCTTTCATTGCAAGCGGGTTTTTACGTGCTCTGGAGTCATTTCGTTGCAAGCAGGTTTTTAAGTGCTCTCGAGTCATTTCGATGCCAGCAGGTTTTTACATACTTATCAGACATTTCACTGGAAGCAGGTTTTTAATTGCTCTGGATTCATTTCTTTGCAAGCGGGTTGTTACATACTTCTCAGTCATTTCACTGGAAGCAGGTTTTTTAAGTGTTCTGGAGTCATTTCGTTGCAAGCGGGTTTTTAAGTGCTCTGGATTTATTTCGTTGCAAGCGGGTTTTTAAGTGCTCTGGAGTCATTTCGTTGCAAGCGGGTTTTTAAGTGCTCTGGAGTCATTTCGTTGCAAGCGGGTTTTTAAGTGCTCTGGAGTCATTTCGTTGCAAGCGGGTTTTTACATACTTCTCAGACATTTAGCTGGAAGCGGGTTTTTTAAGTGCTCTGGAGTCAGTTCTTTGCATACGGGTTTTTAGGTGCTCTGCAGTCATTTCTTTGCAAGCAGGTTATTATATACATCTCAAACATTTCAATGGAAGCGGGTTTTTTAAGTGCTCTGGAGTCATTGCGTTGCAAGCGGGTTTTTAAGTGCTCTGGAGTCATTTCGTTGCAAGTGTGTTTTTAAGTGCTCTGGAGTCATTGCGTTGCTGCTGGGTTTTTACATACTTCTCAGACATTTCACTGGAAGCGGGTTTTTAATTGATCTGGAGTCATTTCATTGCAAGCGGGTTTGTACGTGCTCTGGAGTCATTTTGTTGCAAGCAGGTTTTTACATATTTCTCAGACATTTCACTGGAAGCAGGTTTTTAATTGCTCTGGAGTCATTTCATTGCAAGCGGGTTTTTAAGTGCTCTGGAGACATTTCGTTGCAAGCAGGTTTTTAAGTGCTCTGGAGTCTTTTTGTTGGAAGTGGGTTTTTAAGTGCTCTCGAGTCATTTCGATGCAAGCAGGTTTTTACATACTTATCAGACATTTCACTGGAAGCGGGTTTTTTAAGTGCTCCTGAGTCATTTTGTTGCAAGCGGGTTTTTAAGTGCTCTGGAGTCATTTCGTTGCATACGTGTTTTTAGGTGCTCTGCAGTCATTTCTTTGCAAGCAGGTTTTTACATACTTCTCACACATTTAAATGGGTGTGGGTTTTTTATGTGCTCTCTAGTCATTGCGTTGCAAGCGGGTTTTTAAGTGCTTTGGAGTCATTTCGTTGCAAGCGGGTTTTTACATACTTCTCAGACATTTCACTGGAAGCGGTTTTAAAGTCCTCTGGAGTTATTTCATTGCAAGCGGGTTTTTACATACTTCTCAGACATTTCACTGGAAGCAGGTTTTTATTTGATCTGGAGTCATTTCGTTGCAAGCGGGTTTTTACATACTTCTCAGACATTTAATTGGGTGCCGGTTTTTTAAGTGCTCTAGAGTCATTTCGTTGCAAGCGGGTTTTTAAGTGCTCTAGAGTCTTTTTGTTGCAAGAAGGTTTTTAAGTGCTCTGGAGTCTTTTTGTTGGAAGTGGGTTTTTAAGTGCTCGGTAGTCATTTTGTTGCAAGAGGTTTTTAAGTGCTTTGGAGACATTTCGTTGCCAGTGGGTTTATACATACTTCTCAGACATTTCACTGGAAGCAGGTTTTAATTTGATCTGGAGTCATTTCGTTGCAAGCGGGTTTTTACATACTTCTCAGACATTTAACTGGGTGCCGGTTTTTTAAGTGCTCTAAAGTCATTTTGTTGCAAGCGGGTTTTTAAGTGCTCTGGAGTCATTTCTTTGCAAGAGGTTTTTAAGTGCTTTGGAGTCATTTCATTGCAAGCGGTTTTTTACACACTTATCAGACATTTCATTGGAAGCAGGTTTTTTAAGTGCTCTGGAGTCTATTCGTTGCAAGCGGCTTTTTAAGTGCTTTGGAGTCATTTTGTTGCAATCGGGTTTTTACATACTTCTCAGACATTTCAGTGGAACCGAGTTTTTAAGTGCTCTGGAGTCATTTCATTGCAAGCGGGATTTTCTATACTTCTCAGACATTTCACTAGAAGCGGGTTTTTAATTGCTCTGGAGTCATTTCATTGCAAGCGGGTTTTTACGTGCTCTTTAGTCTTTTTGTTGGAAGTGGGTTTTTAAGTGCTCTCGAGTCATTTCGATGTCAGCAGGTTTTTACATACTTATCAGACATTTCACTGGAAACAGGTTTTTTAAGTGCTCCTGAGTCATTTTGTTGCAAGCGGGTATTGAAGTGCTCTTGAGTCATTTCATTGCATACGGGTTTTTAGGTGCTCTGCAGTCATTTCTTTGCAAGCAGGTTTTTACATACTTATCACACATTTAAATGGGTGCGGGTATTTTAAGTGCTCTGGAGTCATTTCGTAGCAAGAGGGTTTTTAAGTGCTCTGGAGTCTTTTCGATGGAAGTAGGTTTTTAAGTGCCCTGGAGTCAGTTCTTTGCATACGGGTTTTGAGGTGCTCTGCAGTCATTTCTTTGCAAGCAGGTTTTTATATACATCTCAGACATTTCAATGGAAGCGGGTTTTTTAAGTGCTCTGTAGTCATTGCGTTGCAAGCGGGTTTTTAAGTGCTATGGAGTCATTTCGTTGCAAGTGTGTTTTTAAGAGGTCTGGAGTCATTTCGTTGCTACTGGGTTTTTACATACTTCTCAGACATTTCACTGGAAGCGGGTTTTTAATTGATCTGGAGTCATTTCGTTGCAAGCGGGTTTTTACGTGCTCTGGAGTCATTTTGTTGCAAGCGGGTTTTTACATGCTTCTCAGACATTTCACTGGAAGCAGGTTTTTAATTGCTATGGAGTCATTTCATTGCAAGCGGGTTTTTAAGTGCTCTGGATTCATTTCGTTGCAAGCGGGTTTTTAAGTGCTCTGGATTCATTTCGTTGCAAGCGGGTTTTTAAGTGCTCTGGAGTCATTTCGTTGCAAGCGGGTTTTTACATACTTCTCAGACATTTAGCTGGAAGCGGGTTTTTTAAGTGCTCTGGAGTCATTTCGTAGCAAGAGGGTTTTTAAGTGCTCTGGAGTCTATTCGTTGGAAGCGAGTTTTTCAGTGCTCTGGAGTCAGTTCTTTGCATACGGGTTTTTAGGTGCTCTGCAGTCATTTGTTTGCAAGCAGGTTATTATATACATCTCAGACATTTCAATGGAAGCGGGTTTTTTAAGTGCTCTGGAGTCATTGCGTTGCAAGCGGGTTTTTAAGTGCTCTGGAGTCATTTCGTTACAAGTGTGTTTTTATGTGCTCTGGAGTCATTGCGTTGCTGCTGGGTTTTTACATACTTCTCAGACATTTCACTGGAAGCGGGTTTTTAATTGATCTGGAGTCATTTCATTGCAAGCGGGTTTGTACGTGCTCTGGAGTCATTTTGTTGCAAGCAGGTTTTTACATATTTCTCAGACATTTCACTGGAAGCGGGTTTTTTAAGTGCTCCTGAGTCATTTTGTTGCAAGCGGGTTTTTAAGTGCTCTGGAGTCATTTCGTTGCATACGTGTTTTTAGGTGCTCTGCAGTCATTTCTTTGCAAGCAGGTTTTTACATACTTCTCACACATTTAAATGGGTGTGGGTTTTTTATGTGCTTTCTAGTCATTGCGTTGCAAGCGGGTTTTTAAGTGCTTTGGAGTCATTTTGTCGCAAGAGGGTTTTTACATACTTCTCAGACATTTCACTGGAAGCGGTTTTAAAGTCCTCTGGAGTTATTTCATTGCAAGCGGGTTTTTACATACTTCTCAGACATTTCACTGGAAGCAGGTTTTTATTTGATCTGGAGTCATTTCGTTGCAAGCGGGTTTTTACATACTTCTCAGACATTTAATTGGGTGCCGGTTTTTTAAGTGCTCTAGAGTCATTTCGTTGCAAGCGGGTTTTTAAGTGCTCTAGAGTCTTTTTGTTGCAAGAAGGTTTTTAAGTGCTCTGGAGTCTTTTTGTTGGAAGTGGGTTTTTAAGTGTTCTTGAGACATTTCGATGCATGCAGGTTTTTACATACTTCACAGACATTTAAATGGATGCTCGTACTTTAAATGCTCTGGAGTCATTTGGTTGCAAGCGTGTTTTTAAGTGCTCTGGAGTCTTTTCATTGGAAGCGGGTTTTTAAGTGCTCTGGAGTCATTTGGTTGCAAGAGGTTTTTAAGTGCTTTGGAGACATTTCGTTGCCAGTGGGTTTATACATACTTCTCAGACATTTCACTGGAAACGGGTTTTTATTTGATCTGGAGTCATTTCTTTGCAAGCGGGTTTTTACATACTTCTCAGACATTTAATTGGGTGCCGGTTTTTTAAGTGCTCTAGAGTCATTTCGTTGCAAGCGTGTTTTTAAGTGCTCTGGAGTCTTTTTGTTGGAAGTGGGTTTTTAAGTGTTCTCGAGACATTTCGATGCAAGCAGGTTTTTACATACTTCACAGACATTTAAATGGATGCAGGTACTTTAAGTGCTCTGGAGTCATTTGGTTGCAAGCGTGTTTTTAAGTGCTCTGGAGTCTTTTCATTGGAAGCGGGTTTTTAAGTGCTCGGTAGTCATTTTGTTGCAAGAGGTTTTTAAGTGCTTTGGAGACATTTCGTTGAAAGTGGGTTTATACATACTTCTCAGACATTTCACTGGAAGCAGGTTTTAATTTGATCTGGAGTCATTTCGTTGCAAGCGGGTTTTTACATACTTCTCAGACATTTAACTGGGTGCCGGTTTTTTAAGTGCTCTAAAGTCATTTTGTTGCAAGCGGGTTTTTAAGTGCTCTGGAGTCATTTCGTTGCAAGCGGTTTTTAAGTGCTCTGGAGTCATTTCGTTGCAAGCGGGTTTTTAAGTGCTTTGGAGTCATTTCATTCAAGCGGTTTTTTACACACTTATCAGACATTCCATTGGAAGCAGGTTCTTTAAGTGCTCTGGAGTCAATTCGTTGCAAGCGGGTTTTTAAGTGCTTTGGAGTCATTTCATTGCAAGCGGTTTTTTACACACTTATCAGACATTTCATTGGAAGCAGGTTTTTTAAGTGCCCTGGAATCTATTCGTTGCAAGCGGCTTTTTAAGTGCTTTGGAGTCATTTTGTTGCAATCGGGTTTTTACATACTTCTCAGACATTTCAGTGGAAGCGAGTTTTTAAGTGCTCTGGAGTCATTTCATTGCAAGCGGGTTTTTCTATACTTCTCAGACATTTCACTAGAAGCGGGTTTTTAATTGCTCTGGAGTCCTTTCATTGCAAGCGGGTTTTTACGTGCTCTGGAGTCATTTCGTTGCAAGCAGGTTTTTAAGTGCTCTCGAGTCATTTCGATGCCAGCAGGTTTTTACATACTTATCAGACATTTCACTGGAAGCAGGTTTTTAATTGCTCTGGATTCATTTCTTTGCAAGCGGGTTGTTACATACTTCTCAGTCATTTCACTGGAAGCAGGTTTTTTAAGTGTTCTGGAGTCATTTCGTTGCAAGCGGGTTTTTAAGTGCTCTGGATTTATTTCGTTGCAAGCGGGTTTTTAAGTGCTCTGGAGTCATTTCGTTGCAAGCGGGTTTTTAAGTGCTCTGGAGTCATTTCGTTGCAAGCGGGTTTTTAAGTGCTCTGGAGTCTTTTCGTTGCAAGCGGGTTTTTACATACTTCTCAGACATTTAGCTGGAAGCGGGTTTTTTAAGTGCTCTGGAGTCAGTTCTTTGCATACGGGTTTTTAGGTGCTCTGCAGTCATTTCTTTGCAAGCAGGTTATTATATACATCTCAAACATTTCAATGGAAGCGGGTTTTTTAAGTGCTCTGGAGTCATTGCGTTGCAAGCGGGTTTTTAAGTGCTCTGGAGTCATTTCGTTGCAAGTGTGTTTTTAAGTGCTCTGGAGTCATTGCGTTGCTGCTGGGTTTTTACATACTTCTCAGACATTTCACTGGAAGCGGGTTTTTAATTGATCTGGAGTCATTTCATTGCAAGCGGGTTTGTACGTGCTCTGGAGTCATTTTGTTGCAAGCAGGTTTTTACATATTTCTCAGACATTTCACTGGAAGCAGGTTTTTAATTGCTCTGGAGTCATTTCATTGCAAGCGGGTTTTTAAGTGCTCTGGAGACATTTCGTTGCAAGCAGGTTTTTAAGTGCTCTGGAGTCTTTTTGTTGGAAGTGGGTTTTTAAGTGCTCTCGAGTCAGTTCGATGCAAGCAGGTTTTTACATACTTATCAGACATTTCACTGGAAGCGGGTTTTTTAAGTGCTCCTGAGTCATTTTGTTGCAAGCGGGTTTTTAAGTGCTCTGGAGTCATTTCGTTGCATACGTGTTTTTAGGTGCTCTGCAGTCATTTCTTTGCAAGCAGGTTTTTACATACTTCTCACACATTTAAATGGGTGTGGGTTTTTTATGTGCTCTCTAGTCATTGCGTTGCAAGCGGGTTTTTAAGTGCTTTGGAGTCATTTCGTTGCAAGCGGGTTTTTACATACTTCTCAGACATTTCACTGGAAGCGGTTTTAAAGTCCTCTGGAGTTATTTCATTGCAAGCGGGTTTTTACATACTTCTCAGACATTTCACTGGAAGCAGGTTTTTATTTGATCTGGAGTCATTTCGTTGCAAGCGGGTTTTTACATACTTCTCAGACATTTAATTGGGTGCCGGTTTTTTAAGTGCTCTAGAGTCATTTCGTTGCAAGCGGGTTTTTAAGTGCTCTAGAGTCTTTTTGTTGCAAGAAGGTTTTTAAGTGCTCTGGAGTCTTTTTGTTGGAAGTGGGTTTTTAAGTGCTCGGTAGTCATTTTGTTGCAAGAGGTTTTTAAGTGCTTTGGAGACATTTCGTTGCCAGTGGGTTTATACATACTTCTCAGACATTTCACTGGAAGCAGGTTTTAATTTGATCTGGAGTCATTTCGTTGCAAGCGGGTTTTTACATACTTCTCAGACATTTAACTGGGTGCCGGTTTTTTAAGTGCTCTAAAGTCATTTTGTTGCAAGCGGGTTTTTAAGTGCTCTGGAGTCATTTCTTTGCAAGAGGTTTTTAAGTGCTTTGGAGTCATTTCATTGCAAGCGGTTTTTTACACACTTATCAGACATTTCATTGGAAGCAGGTTTTTTAAGTGCTCTGGAGTCTATTCGTTGCAAGCGGCTTTTTAAGTGCTTTGGAGTCATTTTGTTGCAATCGGGTTTTTACATACTTCTCAGACATTTCAGTGGAACCGAGTTTTTAAGTGCTCTGGAGTCATTTCATTGCAAGCGGGATTTTCTATACTTCTCAGACATTTCACTAGAAGCGGGTTTTTAATTGCTCTGGAGTCATTTCATTGCAAGCGGGTTTTTACGTGCTCTTTAGTCTTTTTGTTGGAAGTGGGTTTTTAAGTGCTCTCGAGTCATTTCGATGTCAGCAGGTTTTTACATACTTATCAGACATTTCACTGGAAACAGGTTTTTTAAGTGCTCCTGAGTCATTTTGTTGCAAGCGGGTATTGAAGTGCTCTTGAGTCATTTCATTGCATACGGGTTTTTAGGTGCTCTGCAGTCATTTCTTTGCAAGCAGGTTTTTACATACTTATCACACATTTAAATGGGTGCGGGTATTTTAAGTGCTCTGGAGTCATTTCGTAGCAAGAGGGTTTTTAAGTGCTCTGGAGTCTTTTCGATGGAAGTAGGTTTTTAAGTGCCCTGGAGTCAGTTCTTTGCATACGGGTTTTGAGGTGCTCTGCAGTCATTTCTTTGCAAGCAGGTTTTTATATACATCTCAGACATTTCAATGGAAGCGGGTTTTTTAAGTGCTCTGTAGTCATTGCGTTGCAAGCGGGTTTTTAAGTGCTATGGAGTCATTTCGTTGCAAGTGTGTTTTTAAGAGGTCTGGAGTCATTTCGTTGCTACTGGGTTTTTACATACTTCTCAGACATTTCACTGGAAGCGGGTTTTTAATTGATCTGGAGTCATTTCGTTGCAAGCGGGTTTTTACGTGCTCTGGAGTCATTTTGTTGCAAGCAGGTTTTTACATGCTTCTCAGACATTTCACTGGAAGCAGGTTTTTAATTGCTATGGAGTCATTTCATTGCAAGCGGGTTTTTAAGTGCTCTGGATTCATTTCGTTGCAAGCGGGTTTTTAAGTGCTCTGGATTCATTTCGTTGCAAGCGGGTTTTTAAGTGCTCTGGAGTCATTTCGTTGCAAGCGGGTTTTTACATACTTCTCAGACATTTAGCTGGAAGCGGGTTTTTTAAGTGCTCTGGAGTCATTTCGTAGCAAGAGGGTTTTTAAGTGCTCTGGAGTCTATTCGTTGGAAGCGAGTTTTTCAGTGCTCTGGAGTCAGTTCTTTGCATACGGGTTTTTAGGTGCTCTGCAGTCATTTGTTTGCAAGCAGGTTATTATATACATCTCAGACATTTCAATGGAAGCGGGTTTTTTAAGTGCTCTGGAGTCATTGCGTTGCAAGCGGGTTTTTAAGTTCTCTGGAGTCATTTCGTTACAAGTGTGTTTTTAAGTGCTCTGGAGTCATTGCGTTGCTGCTGGGTTTTTACATACTTCTCAGACATTTCACTGGAAGCGGGTTTTTAATTGATCTGGAGTCATTTCATTGCAAGCGGGTTTGTACGTGCTCTGGAGTCATTTTGTTGCAAGCAGGTTTTTACATATTTCTCAGACATTTCACTGGAAGCGGGTTTTTTAAGTGCTCCTGAGTCATTTTGTTGCAAGCGGGTTTTTAAGTGCTCTGGAGTCATTTCGTTGCATACGTGTTTTTAGGTGCTCTGCAGTCATTTCTTTGCAAGCAGGTTTTTACATACTTCTCACACATTTAAATGGGTGTGGGTTTTTTATGTGCTTTCTAGTCATTGCGTTGCAAGCGGGTTTTTAAGTGCTTTGGAGTCATTTTGTCGCAAGAGGGTTTTTACATACTTCTCAGACATTTCACTGGAAGCGGTTTTAAAGTCCTCTGGAGTTATTTCATTGCAAGCGGGTTTTTACATACTTCTCAGACATTTCACTGGAAGCAGGTTTTTATTTGATCTGGAGTCATTTCGTTGCAAGCGGGTTTTTACATACTTCTCAGACATTTAATTGGGTGCCGGTTTTTTAAGTGCTCTAGAGTCATTTCGTTGCAAGCGGGTTTTTAAGTGCTCTAGAGTCTTTTTGTTGCAAGAAGGTTTTTAAGTGCTCTGGAGTCTTTTTGTTGGAAGTGGGTTTTTAAGTGTTCTTGAGACATTTCGATGCATGCAGGTTTTTACATACTTCACAGACTTTTAAATGGATGCTCGTACTTTAAATGCTCTGGAGTCATTTGGTTGCAAGCGTGTTTTTAAGTGCTCTGGAGTCTTTTCATTGGAAGCGGGTTTTTAAGTGCTCTGGAGTCATTTGGTTGCAAGAGGTTTTTAAGTGCTTTGGAGACATTTCGTTGCCAGTGGGTTTATACATACTTCTCAGACATTTCACTGGAAACGGGTTTTTATTTGATCTGGAGTCATTTCTTTGCAAGCGGGTTTTTACATACTTCTCAGACATTTAATTGGGTGCCGGTTTTTTAAGTGCTCTAGAGTCATTTCGTTGCAAGCGTGTTTTTAAGTGCTCTGGAGTCTTTTTGTTGGAAGTGGGTTTTTAAGTGTTCTCGAGACATTTCGATGCAAGCAGGTTTTTACATACTTCACAGACATTTAAATGGATGCAGGTACTTTAAGTGCTCTGGAGTCATTTGGTTGCAAGCGTGTTTTTAAGTGCTCTGGAGTCTTTTCATTGGAAGCGGGTTTTTAAGTGCTCGGTAGTCATTTTGTTGCAAGAGGTTTTTAAGTGCTTTGGAGACATTTCGTTGCCAGTGGGTTTATACATACTTCTCAGACATTTCACTGGAAGCAGGTTTTAATTTGATCTGGAGT
Organism: Meriones unguiculatus; assembly: GCF_030254825.1. Classification (NCBI taxonomy): domain Eukaryota; kingdom Metazoa; phylum Chordata; class Mammalia; order Rodentia; family Muridae; genus Meriones; species Meriones unguiculatus. Next base: position 48,360,532 of record NC_083369.1, on the reverse strand, counting down.
CATTTCGTTGCAAGCGGGTTTTTACATACTTCTCAGACATTTAACTGGGTGCCGGTTTTTTAAGTGCTCTAAAGTCATTTTGTTGCAAGCGGGTTTTTAAGTGCTCTGGAGTCATTTCGTTGCAAGCGGTTTTTAAGTGCTCTGGAGTCATTTCGTTGCAAGCGGGTTTTTAAGTGCTTTGGAGTCATTTCATTCAAGCGGTTTTTTACACACTTATCAGACATTCCATTGGAAGCAGGTTCTTTAAGTGCTCTGGAGTCAATTCGTTGCAAGCGGGTTTTTAAGTGCTTTGGAGTCATTTCATTGCAAGCGGTTTTTTACACACTTATCAGACATTTCATTGGAAGCAGGTTTTTTAAGTGCCCTGGAATCTATTCGTTGCAAGCGGCTTTTTAAGTGCTTTGGAGTCATTTTGTTGCAATCGGGTTTTTACATACTTCTCAGACATTTCAGTGGAAGCGAGTTTTTAAGTGCTCTGGAGTCATTTCATTGCAAGCGGGTTTTTCTATACTTCTCAGACATTTCACTAGAAGCGGGTTTTTAATTGCTCTGGAGTCCTTTCATTGCAAGCGGGTTTTTACGTGCTCTGGAGTCATTTCGTTGCAAGCAGGTTTTTAAGTGCTCTCGAGTCATTTCGATGCCAGCAGGTTTTTACATACTTATCAGACATTTCACTGGAAGCAGGTTTTTAATTGCTCTGGATTCATTTCTTTGCAAGCGGGTTGTTACATACTTCTCAGTCATTTCACTGGAAGCAGGTTTTTTAAGTGTTCTGGAGTCATTTCGTTGCAAGCGGGTTTTTAAGTGCTCTGGATTTATTTCGTTGCAAGCGGGTTTTTAAGTGCTCTGGAGTCATTTCGTTGCAAGCGGGTTTTTAAGTGCTCTGGAGTCATTTCGTTGCAAGCGGGTTTTTAAGTGCTCTGGAGTCTTTTCGTTGCAAGCGGGTTTTTACATACTTCTCAGACATTTAGCTGGAAGCGGGTTTTTTAAGTGCTCTGGAGTCAGTTCTTTGCATACGGGTTTTTAGGTGCTCTGCAGTCATTTCTTTGCAAGCAGGTTATTATATACATCTCAAACATTTCAATGGAAGCGGGTTTTTTAAGTGCTCTGGAGTCATTGCGTTGCAAGCGGGTTTTTAAGTGCTCTGGAGTCATTTCGTTGCAAGTGTGTTTTTAAGTGCTCTGGAGTCATTGCGTTGCTGCTGGGTTTTTACATACTTCTCAGACATTTCACTGGAAGCGGGTTTTTAATTGATCTGGAGTCATTTCATTGCAAGCGGGTTTGTACGTGCTCTGGAGTCATTTTGTTGCAAGCAGGTTTTTACATATTTCTCAGACATTTCACTGGAAGCAGGTTTTTAATTGCTCTGGAGTCATTTCATTGCAAGCGGGTTTTTAAGTGCTCTGGAGACATTTCGTTGCAAGCAGGTTTTTAAGTGCTCTGGAGTCTTTTTGTTGGAAGTGGGTTTTTAAGTGCTCTCGAGTCAGTTCGATGCAAGCAGGTTTTTACATACTTATCAGACATTTCACTGGAAGCGGGTTTTTTAAGTGCTCCTGAGTCATTTTGTTGCAAGCGGGTTTTTAAGTGCTCTGGAGTCATTTCGTTGCATACGTGTTTTTAGGTGCTCTGCAGTCATTTCTTTGCAAGCAGGTTTTTACATACTTCTCACACATTTAAATGGGTGTGGGTTTTTTATGTGCTCTCTAGTCATTGCGTTGCAAGCGGGTTTTTAAGTGCTTTGGAGTCATTTCGTTGCAAGCGGGTTTTTACATACTTCTCAGACATTTCACTGGAAGCGGTTTTAAAGTCCTCTGGAGTTATTTCATTGCAAGCGGGTTTTTACATACTTCTCAGACATTTCACTGGAAGCAGGTTTTTATTTGATCTGGAGTCATTTCGTTGCAAGCGGGTTTTTACATACTTCTCAGACATTTAATTGGGTGCCGGTTTTTTAAGTGCTCTAGAGTCATTTCGTTGCAAGCGGGTTTTTAAGTGCTCTAGAGTCTTTTTGTTGCAAGAAGGTTTTTAAGTGCTCTGGAGTCTTTTTGTTGGAAGTGGGTTTTTAAGTGCTCGGTAGTCATTTTGTTGCAAGAGGTTTTTAAGTGCTTTGGAGACATTTCGTTGCCAGTGGGTTTATACATACTTCTCAGACACTTCACTGGAAGCAGGTTTTAATTTGATCTGGAGTCATTTCGTTGCAAGCGGGTTTTTACATACTTCTCAGACATTTAACTGGGTGCCGGTTTTTTAAGTGCTCTAAAGTCATTTTGTTGCAAGCGGGTTTTTAAGTGCTCTGGAGTCATTTCTTTGCAAGAGGTTTTTAAGTGCTTTGGAGTCATTTCATTGCAAGCGGTTTTTTACACACTTATCAGACATTTCATTGGAAGCAGGTTTTTTAAGTGCTCTGGAGTCTATTCGTTGCAAGCGGCTTTTTAAGTGCTTTGGAGTCATTTTGTTGCAATCGGGTTTTTACATACTTCTCAGACATTTCAGTGGAACCGAGTTTTTAAGTGCTCTGGAGTCATTTCATTGCAAGCGGGATTTTCTATACTTCTCAGACATTTCACTAGAAGCGGGTTTTTAATTGCTCTGGAGTCATTTCATTGCAAGCGGGTTTTTACGTGCTCTTTAGTCTTTTTGTTGGAAGTGGGTTTTTAAGTGCTCTCGAGTCATTTCGATGTCAGCAGGTTTTTACATACTTATCAGACATTTCACTGGAAACAGGTTTTTTAAGTGCTCCTGAGTCATTTTGTTGCAAGCGGGTATTGAAGTGCTCTTGAGTCATTTCATTGCATACGGGTTTTTAGGTGCTCTGCAGTCATTTCTTTGCAAGCAGGTTTTTACATACTTATCACACATTTAAATGGGTGCGGGTATTTTAAGTGCTCTGGAGTCATTTCGTAGCAAGAGGGTTTTTAAGTGCTCTGGAGTCTTTTCGATGGAAGTAGGTTTTTAAGTGCCCTGGAGTCAGTTCTTTGCATACGGGTTTTGAGGTGCTCTGCAGTCATTTCTTTGCAAGCAGGTTTTTATATACATCTCAGACATTTCAATGGAAGCGGGTTTTTTAAGTGCTCTGTAGTCATTGCGTTGCAAGCGGGTTTTTAAGTGCTATGGAGTCATTTCGTTGCAAGTGTGTTTTTAAGAGGTCTGGAGTCATTTCGTTGCTACTGGGTTTTTACATACTTCTCAGACATTTCACTGGAAGCGGGTTTTTAATTGATCTGGAGTCATTTCGTTGCAAGCGGGTTTTTACGTGCTCTGGAGTCATTTTGTTGCAAGCAGGTTTTTACATGCTTCTCAGACATTTCACTGGAAGCAGGTTTTTAATTGCTATGGAGTCATTTCATTGCAAGCGGGTTTTTAAGTGCTCTGGATTCATTTCGTTGCAAGCGGGTTTTTAAGTGCTCTGGATTCATTTCGTTGCAAGCGGGTTTTTAAGTGCTCTGGAGTCATTTCGTTGCAAGCGGGTTTTTACATACTTCTCAGACATTTAGCTGGAAGCGGGTTTTTTAAGTGCTCTGGAGTCATTTCGTAGCAAGAGGGTTTTTAAGTGCTCTGGAGTCTATTCGTTGGAAGCGAGTTTTTCAGTGCTCTGGAGTCAGTTCTTTGCATACGGGTTTTTAGGTGCTCTGCAGTCATTTGTTTGCAAGCAGGTTATTATATACATCTCAGACATTTCAATGGAAGCGGGTTTTTTAAGTGCTCTGGAGTCATTGCGTTGCAAGCGGGTTTTTAAGTTCTCTGGAGTCATTTCGTTACAAGTGTGTTTTTAAGTGCTCTGGAGTCATTGCGTTGCTGCTGGGTTTTTACATACTTCTCAGACATTTCACTGGAAGCGGGTTTTTAATTGATCTGGAGTCATTTCATTGCAAGCGGGTTTGTACGTGCTCTGGAGTCATTTTGTTGCAAGCAGGTTTTTACATATTTCTCAGACATTTCACTGGAAGCGGGTTTTTTAAGTGCTCCTGAGTCATTTTGTTGCAAGCGGGTTTTTAAGTGCTCTGGAGTCATTTCGTTGCATACGTGTTTTTAGGTGCTCTGCAGTCATTTCTTTGCAAGCAGGTTTTTACATACTTCTCACACATTTAAATGGGTGTGGGTTTTTTATGTGCTTTCTAGTCATTGCGTTGCAAGCGGGTTTTTAAGTGCTTTGGAGTCATTTTGTCGCAAGAGGGTTTTTACATACTTCTCAGACATTTCACTGGAAGCGGTTTTAAAGTCCTCTGGAGTTATTTCATTGCAAGCGGGTTTTTACATACTTCTCAGACATTTCACTGGAAGCAGGTTTTTATTTGATCTGGAGTCATTTCGTTGCAAGCGGGTTTTTACATACTTCTCAGACATTTAATTGGGTGCCGGTTTTTTAAGTGCTCTAGAGTCATTTCGTTGCAAGCGGGTTTTTAAGTGCTCTAGAGTCTTTTTGTTGCAAGAAGGTTTTTAAGTGCTCTGGAGTCTTTTTGTTGGAAGTGGGTTTTTAAGTGTTCTTGAGACATTTCGATGCATGCAGGTTTTTACATACTTCACAGACTTTTAAATGGATGCTCGTACTTTAAATGCTCTGGAGTCATTTGGTTGCAAGCGTGTTTTTAAGTGCTCTGGAGTCTTTTCATTGGAAGCGGGTTTTTAAGTGCTCTGGAGTCATTTGGTTGCAAGAGGTTTTTAAGTGCTTTGGAGACATTTCGTTGCCAGTGGGTTTATACATACTTCTCAGACATTTCACTGGAAACGGGTTTTTATTTGATCTGGAGTCATTTCTTTGCAAGCGGGTTTTTACATACTTCTCAGACATTTAATTGGGTGCCGGTTTTTTAAGTGCTCTAGAGTCATTTCGTTGCAAGCGTGTTTTTAAGTGCTCTGGAGTCTTTTTGTTGGAAGTGGGTTTTTAAGTGTTCTCGAGACATTTCGATGCAAGCAGGTTTTTACATACTTCACAGACATTTAAATGGATGCAGGTACTTTAAGTGCTCTGGAGTCATTTGGTTGCAAGCGTGTTTTTAAGTGCTCTGGAGTCTTTTCATTGGAAGCGGGTTTTTAAGTGCTCGGTAGTCATTTTGTTGCAAGAGGTTTTTAAGTGCTTTGGAGACATTTCGTTGCCAGTGGGTTTATACATACTTCTCAGACATTTCACTGGAAGCAGGTTTTAATTTGATCTGGAGTCATTTCGTTGCAAGCGGGTTTTTACATACTTCTCAGACATTTAACTGGGTGCCGGTTTTTTAAGTGCTCTAAAGTCATTTTGTTGCAAGCGGGTTTTTAAGTGCTCTGGAGTCATTTCGTTGCAAGCGGTTTTTAAGTGCTCTGGAGTCATTTCGTTGCAAGCGGGTTTTTAAGTGCTTTGGAGTCATTTCATTCAAGCGGTTTTTTACACACTTATCAGACATTCCATTGGAAGCAGGTTCTTTAAGTGCTCTGGAGTCAATTCGTTGCAAGCGGGTTTTTAAGTGCTTTGGAGTCATTTCATTGCAAGCGGTTTTTTACACACTTATCAGACATTTCATTGGAAGCAGGTTTTTTAAGTGCCCTGGAATCTATTCGTTGCAAGCGGCTTTTTAAGTGCTTTGGAGTCATTTTGTTGCAATCGGGTTTTTACATACTTCTCAGACATTTCAGTGGAAGCGAGTTTTTAAGTGCTCTGGAGTCATTTCATTGCAAGCGGGTTTTTCTATACTTCTCAGACATTTCACTAGAAGCGGGTTTTTAATTGCTCTGGAGTCCTTTCATTGCAAGCGGGTTTTTACGTGCTCTGGAGTCATTTCGTTGCAAGCAGGTTTTTAAGTGCTCTCGAGTCATTTCGATGCCAGCAGGTTTTTACATACTTATCAGACATTTCACTGGAAGCAGGTTTTTAATTGCTCTGGATTCATTTCTTTGCAAGCGGGTTGTTACATACTTCTCAGTCATTTCACTGGAAGCAGGTTTTTTAAGTGTTCTGGAGTCATTTCGTTGCAAGCGGGTTTTTAAGTGCTCTGGATTTATTTCGTTGCAAGCGGGTTTTTAAGTGCTCTGGAGTCATTTCGTTGCAAGCGGGTTTTTAAGTGCTCTGGAGTCATTTCGTTGCAAGCGGGTTTTTAAGTGCTCTGGAGTCTTTTCGTTGCAAGCGGGTTTTTACATACTTCTCAGAC